>NC_090615.1:3202352-3212915 GCF_004359215.1 Bremia lactucae | reverse complement strand
AGTTTCGGGACGACGCGTTTGCGTCATCCCAGGTACAGGGGTCTGTACCTGTTGTAATCTCAACAGTTCCGCCTGTTGAGAGCCTTGCTGATTCAGCAAGGCTACTTTTTCCTTCATCTCGTCAAGTTCATGTTGTATGAACTTGGCGATAGTTGAATGGAGGGCATCTCTGTCTAAGTTGGACAGTAATGCCAGGATTGCATCGTTTCCTACGGTCGAACTCATTCGTTCAACCGCACTCCTTTCTATATCACTTAGAAAGGAGTAGCTTTCAGGGGAAACGTGATGCGTATTCCCACTACCATCTAACATGTCCATATTAGATGTGGGAAATGTGGTCCTTGGACGGACTACAAAATGCTACCAGGTGTAACGGGCACTACGACTTGTACTGTTTCAGTACAAGTCCACTTCACACTGCTTCAGTTGTTAGTGGTGCCTTTCGTTAGGTGACGCACACTGTACGTGCAGAGAAAGACTTCCCTTAAGACAAGTTAACTTAAGATGGTAAAATGAAAACTGTATTAATATAGTTAAGTGTCTCTTTATATATCTTTGTAAATGCTGACTTAACTATAACCTAATACTAAACATGAGAGATGAGAGATTTCATGACGGTCTATTACATAAGATAAAGTATAAGATGTCTGAAAACTCCGGAGCCAGGAAAGCAGCACCGGTGACGGTGAACTCTCGTGACTGACCTCAGGAGCTACCGGGAAATCCTGCGGCTCAAGATTAAATAAGTCCAAGCAGGCGTGCAAAACCGCCTTTTGGACTACAGTATCCGGACCGCGATGGCCCCGCTTCGCCAACGCCATTAGTTGACGAATCCCGTGCGCCCAAAAAATGCGACGCTGTGAGTTAGCGTGGTCAGCTCCCCTCTAAACACCGCGTCGTTTCGCTCATTCCATAGTGAGTGAGGCAGATAGTACTCGGAAGAAACCAGATTCGCTTCCAGCCCTGAATCGCCACCTCGAAATCGTCCTGAAAACGTTGAAGCAGCCGAAGGCGCTGCCGTGCCGGTATCGCTGAAGCTCGTCTAGTAGCGCAGCTGAGCAGAAGACCCGTGTCCCCGAGAGGGGCCTCTGTGACGCCTGTCCAGTGCCGGATGAGTTTGCCCCAATAGGCGCGCGCCTTCCGACAGTCCCAGAAAATGTGAGCAGGAGACCCCTTAACACCGTGACACCCCGACGATGCACGGCAGCTAATGTCTTCCTGTCTACCTGCGTGATATAGGTTGAGTTGCTTGGTAGCAATCAGATAACACGTCCAAACTTGATGATCCGTAAGCCCATGCGCGTGACACCACACCTGGGATGGACTCTGATGGGCGGCTGCCCGCTGCCATGGATCCGAACTGACGACGGCGTCCAGACGCCGCAACAACGGCCGTAATGCAACCGCTAACGGTCGTTTATGAAGCTGATACGCCCGACGAAGGACTGTCGTCCAAAGGGATCGATTAGCGACGCGCTCCGCTGCCGACCATGGAAAACGGTGATGGCTAGGATGAGCGAAAAAGACGACACCGTGTCGCTGAAGAAATTCGGCAAAGGGTGTGCACCCATCAACGAGGGCCGAAACCAGCTCTGGTGGTTGCGTAAGGAAGAACCAACGGAACCCGTCGGCTCCCTGCTGCAGGTGGACTTGGCCATCCGGAAGGCCCTGAAGACCTCGTCGAGTCCCGACGATGTGACCCCGCCGCACTGTTGACCAGTCGTAGTCGTACCGAAACGGAGGGGCATGCCGCAACCTTAATGGAGGTTCAGCCGCCAATTCAGTCCCAACGAGGAAAGATGGTGACGCCAGCAAGATAGCCGTTGCCCATCGCCGTAATTCAGACTGTGAGTGGTGAGAAAAGGACGGACCCGCAGGAGGAATGCGGAATGTAAACTCTGATTCTCCTGTCCAACGGACGTGTAAGTCCGAGATGGAACAAGCAACGATCCTGTCGAATTTGGAGCTGACCAGCTGTAGACCTGGCAAGTCCCGTATCCAGGGGTTATTACTCCATCCAAACGTCCCCCAGAATTGATAGATAGCGTGCAAGCGATGATCCGGAGCAGTTATCGCATCCGGAAAGCGAAGCGGAAAAGACAAGACCCATTCGTCCCCATTTCACCAGCTGTCGGCGCCATGAAGCAAGGGTGCCCCGTGCTCAGTTATCCGGGCCCGAATACGCTCCAAATGCTCAGCTGTGGGCTCGAGAAGCTTGTCCAGATCTCGCGCAACCAATTCCTTCGACGGTTTAGCCAAACAAGCCGACCACGCTCCCTCCCGAGGCCTCTCGTGTAGTACCATCCCTGAAGGTGTAGGCTGACCTTGATAAGCCCAGAAACGCCGCGAGCTAAAATATTTATAAATTTGCTTGCGCGAGCCATTGCAGCGCATGTTTAGTTCGCTGTGTTTTAATAGCGACCTCGAAAGAGGCGAGCCCGACTCCCCCTGCCTTTTTGGGTGTGAAGAGCTGTCCAGGATTCACCTTGTGGCAGCTCGCTTCCGTGGACGTTGCACGGGCCCACATAAACTGTTTATACAAATTCTGAATCGCCTTTCGTGCCCATTCCGGGATGTCAAATACTGCAGCCGTAAAAAGTACTGACGGCAGGATGATGGAGTTTAGAATCAAAACCCGATGCTCCACGCTAGTCGAAACCTTGACAGCCGTGAACAAGCGCCGCTGTAGCTTCCAAATGCGAAGCGCCCAATTGCGATGCTGTAAATTGCCCGTCCCGACCTCGTGTCCTAAATACCTCACCGTGTCCGCTGGCTGGAGGACCGAGATGCCGTTAAAATCCTTGCCGCACACCGCACTATTAAGAAAGATCGGCTTCTTTTTGCCGGCTGGGCTTAGAGACCTGACAACGCACCAAAGCGAGAAACAAGGTGAAGCGCCGGCCCGAGCTGACGCCCTTTCTCCAGAAAGATCGTCGAGTCATCGACAAACGCAGAGAATGCGTGTCGAACCATCCCACAACCTGGCACCGGGAGCCCTGTCAAGACCGGTGACTGCTGCACCGCAATGCCTAAGAGGTCGACGACGAGAAGAAAAAGCAGCGGGGCCAGCGGGCAACCTTGGCGAATACCTGAGACAACGGGAATAGAAGTGGACCGCTCCCCGTTGACAACAAATGTAGCTGTCGTTCCAGTATGTAGCCGGGCGATGAGCTGAACATAGCGCTCAGCAAACCCAAACTGCCGCAGAGCCTCATACATAAATTCCCTGTCCACCGTGTCATATGCTCTACGAAGTCGAGCAAAAGAATGACTCGGCTGTTGACTGCGTCCAGATCCTCTTCCGTTGCCGCAGTGGCCAGCTGAGATAACATCATCAACACCAATTTCAACATCTGCCTGCCCTGCACGAAGCCTTGCTGTGAGTCCCCGATAAGTTTCGATAGAACCCGTTGCAGCCGTGTCGCTAGTACTTTGGCAAATATTTTGTAACTGGTTTGGAGTAACGCGATGGGACGATAATCCATCGCATCCGCCGAGTCTCCTTTTTTTCGCAAGGGAATGATCAGGGCCTCAAGAAATGAGGACGGAGGATCTTCCCCTGCCATAATACTATTGCTGAGTCCCACAAGCGCGAGGACGAGAAGAGCAGCCGTATCCTTGTAAAAGTCATTATTGAGTCCATCCGATCCCGCTGATTTGTGACGACTGAGGCCGGCAATAGCCGCAAGAACTTCCGCTTCCGTAAAATCTCTTAGAAGCGCCATGTTGTCAGCTGCAGTGAGGATTCGCTGGGGGGAATCGTTGCGAAGCCGCGAACGGCGGAGGGCAAGTCAACGAGAGGTGCAGTCCTATGACTCACACTAAGGACAGTCGACCATTCTGATGCAAACTTATCCGCAATGGACATGTTCCGGGTAAAAGCCGGCCCGTGCTGATGCAGAAGTGTTGTAACCGTTTCATCGCGTTCCCAGTCCGCTACACGCCAGTAAGACCAACGTAACCGTTCTGCAGTCCTGGCGAGCTGTTGATCGAGACGGATGAGATTTTCCTGCCGTAATTCCTCCATATTGCTGTCTATCCATTGCGCCCGGGTGAACAAGTGCCTTTGCGTGCGTCGACATATTTGTCCGAAGCCGCGCCCGGCGTTGCTTGACCCGCTTGCGGACTTTATGAATGCAGCTCTTACATTTGGTAACTTCCCGGTCCCAAAAAGTAGGCTCAACCCCCTGACCAATAGCCACGGTATCCATTTCGTCGACCAATTCCGTAATGACTCGGTCGGAGTGAGAATCGTTGATGGGATAGATCACCCGCTCATGGCTGAAATGCCGACGAGGCCGGTCTGCGCCTCGTAAGTGAAGAACAACTTCTTGATGATCGGACTGCTGAGCTGGAACGCGCGCTTCGACCCACTGAACGCGGTCCGCCCACGTAGAGGGTACGTAAAAACGATCAATGCGACTAGTTCTGTCCCCTTCCCAGTATGTGAAATGGTCCTCAAAGTCATCTGTCCCGCCGTCCTCCGCATGGTCTCGCAGCACCCTCGCGTCAGCCAAACCCACTGCTTCCATCACTCTATCCAGGGCCGGGCTCTCCGACCGGTTCGAACGGTGATATCCATACCGATCAATTAAGGGACTTTGTACCGAATTAAAATCCCCGGCGATGATCGTGTTCATGAGATCCATATTCCAAGATAGAAGAGAAGTAAAAAATTGCTCGCGTTCCGACCGGAGAGAAGGAGCATACACATTTACGAGTACGTCCTCTCCGATGGAAACAGCGATCGCCCGGATGCTCCATTTCTCCGGATGCCAGGCCGTCGCGCGCGCTGCAGATTGAGGGGTTAAGAGAATCGCTACGCCACCTTGTCTAGGCGACCCAGTACTCCAGTAAGACAACGTTGCGCTCGGGTCTAAATGCTTTCCCCACAGACGTGCCCAATGATAACTCAAACGGGCCGCTTCCGCTGTCGTGTGCACGTGAGTTTCCTGAATGCACCACGCCAGCGGAAGCAGACGCTGATGCCGTCGCCACGCCGACATCCAACCGGACCGATTACCTTTCGTAAAACATCTCACATTTTGGGAAATGAACAGCGTGTCTCCGAGCTGGCCCCCCTGCGAGATTCCGGACGCCTCAGGGGAAGTATTCCAGTTTTGAAGTAGACGATACCGCCCGTAAACATCTGCTGAATCCAGAGATATGTGACGGAGACTCGTAGCAAGACGCACTAGTGGGCTGCCCTTAGTATTCAAGTAGACTCACCTGATCAGCAGGAGCCAAAGCTGTCGCGAAGTAATTGACGAGCTGTCGCCAGTCCACGTGATGTCCCTCGACGGCCAAACCGCCTTCTTATAGGCCTGAATAGAGGGAACGAGGCGACAGTGACACCTGAGTTGCTCTGAAGGAAGCACAGGTCTGTCACCGTCCCCCGTCAGCGCATAAATTTTCTTGTCGAATAGAATAGCGCTGAGGAGATGTTTACTCAGCCAAATGCGCCGACATGGGTCACATAATCGTAAGATGTCATCCCCTGCATAGTTAGCCTTCTTAAGCCTGCGCCAATCGTCCATATATCACTAAGCGGGGCAAGCATAGACTGTGAGAGTCCCCGCTTCGTGTTAGCTATCCAAGTATCGAGCCGCAGGACAGTAGGGAATCTTTTCCCTGTGCCTGTAAGCTTGGAGCCCTGAAAGTAGACATCCCCGCCGCCACTGTGCTGTCCACTGCACGAGCACTTGATCGGCTAAGCTGGCAAGAAGTTCGTCCGGAAAGACAAAATGCCGCACGTGATACAGCAGAACGTCCGGTTCCAGTCGTGCAGTCGTCATCCAAGCCTCGGTGCCACTGTGGACAAGAGGACACGGCGTTGCAGCCGTTGGTGGCCAATCGAGGCTTAGAGCCTGCCATACCTCTGGCCACTCCTCGCGATCTATGCGGTCGTCCATAATATTAAGTAGTGGTAGAATTGGCCCCTCCCCCACTCTACCCTTTTTGAGGTGAGATGCGGCAGGAACGTTGGAGACACCGACCCTCTCCGACCCGTCTATTCCCTGAGGATCGACGAGGCCACGTTTACGAGCTACACACAAACCTTCCTGAGAGTTCACCCGAAGCGACGAGTTAACAAGCGCAAGCTGTAATGCCTGCGCACCCGATGCAGAAGCCCCCGCATCGTTGGAAGAGTGCACGACTAGGGAGGTAGTGCTGCCGTCTGACTGGTGGGGACCCCCTTCCCTAAAAACGACTGAACAAGGACGAGCTCCCCGCAAAGCCCCGTCTGTGTGCTGCTGCCGGACGTACCATCCACGATCTGAGTAACAGAGTGTCCAGAGGCCGGATAGTCTGAATCATCCGCAAGGCCTAAAGGAGTCGTCATGCAGTCTGTATGTAGACAGGCCGAGTAATGCCGGCCTCAAAATCTAAGAACCAGCGGTGGCTCCCGAGTTCGCTCGATTTTTGCCGCCTGTAGATCATCTATGCACCCGAGGACCGACATCGAATGTTCAGTAGCCGACTCCACTACCTTGCCGTGCTTATTCACCGTTTGAGGGAGAAATTTTCGGCAGCTCCACTTGTCTCCACCATCGCCAAAGTACAATACATAAATGGCACGCTGGAGAAAGGTGGCGGCCATACCGAGCGTGTCACTCCCGCCCCATACATCCTCTGGAGCTACGGACTCCCGGTTTGAAGGACTGTCCGCATAATCCTGATGAAACCACCGAAGTTGGGTCGCCGACTCCCCTCTGGACATCGTCGGCCACCCACGGCCAACATTCATCAGCGTATGGACCCGTAAGTCATGCGCGAGCTGATCCTCCAGGTGCAAAAGCCCTGCATATTTGACACCCCGTTTGATGCTGGCTGTGAGGAGCTCCAGGTCCGTAGTTGGTGCATCTAAGGCGGCGTCAGCGGCTGCCTGTGCGACAGCCATCACCATACAATTACCCGTAGCCGGAGTGTTCACTTCGCGTAGACCCAGAATGCGCAACAGCTCCCTCTCGTTGACGGGTTCGACAGGAGGACGCGGCTCCAAGGAAATTGGGTGCCGGTCCGAGGACCGCAGCTGACCCAGCAATCGATCGCAACAAATCCGCTCCTGTCGTCGCTTGGTTAATAGGTCCGGTCCTGGCAATACTGGCGCAGAGCCCCGAATCGTCGCCGCCTGTTGTATAGCCCGCTCTCCAGCCGTGAGCTTGGAGACAGACGGATGAATACTCGGTGCCACGTCCACAAGCGACTTGTCGGCCACAACTAGTCCTGCTGTGGTGGAGGCCCTTCCTATTGTGGAGACCGGCGCCGACAAAGAACTGTCAGGATCTACATCCTGAAGGACGTGATACCCACCTGAACTGGAACGAGGCAGAGGCACCGAGGTCTGTGGGGCGGAAACCGCGCGTTTCCCTCCTCGTTTTGGACGTGTCAACCAGGGGTTTTCCTTTCGTAGGCGCAATCCCGGTTGTGATGGCTCCGCAGGCGAGCCTTGGGCAGCGTTGACCGGACGGTTGATCTTGTCAGGGAGCGCGAGCGTGGCCTCCTGAGGGGAACTGGAGATGTCCGCCGAGACCGCTGGCGTTACCGCTGCCTGGGCCGCCACGTCGGCCGATCGCTGTGCTTGAAGCCGCCGTCCCGCCATTTGACGCATTTCGTCCGGGCTGCTAAACAATTTGGCCAGGTCTTCCACCCCTTGAAGTTCCGCCTTCGTCACCACAATGCCTCCCGGCCCACGCAATTGTGCGTCCGTTAACTGACACTTAGCTGCCGGATGCCCTAACATCCCGCACTGCAGACATTGGAACCGGGAACCAACATCCGGGTGCGTAATAATTATAACTGTCCCAATCCAGAGCAGGCGCACTACCCCTTGCAAGAAAGTCGAGCACCCAGCAAGACGGAAGGTGACATTCCACGTCGTGGACGTCCGCGAATTCGGAGTACACGTGTCCATGTCCTCAATCTCAAAATCCGCTGCGGTTTTGGACTGTAGATAGGCCCAATGCGCCCGATCTCGTTAAAACGAGACACGTTAGATAGAAGCACCGTGTACTCCATACGCGAGTGCCCCGCACGCCCATCTGGTCCCCTCTCATTAAGCCATACCGATCCCTGCGCCGGCTGATGTGCGTTCTCCAACACTTAAACCCGTCCTTGGAAGGGGATATGAACATCTTGTAACTGCGTAGCCGCCTCCCTCGAAAAAAAAAAAGTGTATGCTCCTCGTTGTGCGGTCATAGCTGATATACCTTAGTCAGCCCTAGCAGGCGGTAAACCGCTGGCAAGCTGATCGTTAACAACTCGGCAGACTCCAAAATCATCGCCGTGATCGCTTGCGTAGTCCGCTTGCTGACCGGCACTGTACGACTACGGGAGAGATGAAGGACAAGCTGGCCTTCCACCTGCGCTTGAACTGTGCTATACAGCCGCAGGCGCTCCTTACTGTCCAGAATAGCCTTAACAAAATCCGGCATCCGCCGGCATGCTATCATTCCTTCCGCTATCCCCACAATGATACGCCATTCGGCATCCGTACCCTCCCGTAATCGGTTGGCGCCAACTGGCCGAAGACGAGCTGTGCAAAGAGCCTTAAGAGCCGCCGACTCCTCGACTGAGAATTTTGCGGGATCAAACATGAAGTCCTCGTAGACGGTTCCGACTGACGTTGCTACTGCGGCCTCGGCCTGCTGCGATCCGTGACGTACCACCTGTGCCCACTGAATGGGAACCGGAGCGGTGGCCCACTTATGCTGGCTGGCCAAGCGCCGAATAATCTCTGAAAGACCCATTTTGTTAGCACAATCTTCCGACCGATCTTACGAGCCATGCCTTTCCAGTCTGCGTAAGTGCCTGTATGCTCCACACAGACCTGCCAAAAAAGATCCAATAATCGACCTGCTTCCGGTCCCTTAAGCTTAGGAAAGCGTTTCCGCGCGAGCGGCAACGCCTTCAACCGAATAGGGAGTCGCAAAAACTCAAGAGTGAACTGCTCTTGAATCGTAGGCCTCCAAACGGCTACTTGACTTGGACCGTGTGATGCCTTCATCTCCCCGACGAGCGCGTCAAACATGTCGCGTGCGGTCACGTCGGGGCCTGCCCCCACCGGATCACCTGGCGGCACTGTCGCCCCAGACGAGGTAGATGCGTCACCCCCAGGGAGTGCCGGTTCCTCAGGACGGGAGGGAGCCCCCTCACCCTCTCCGGGAGGGGGGCGTGGCGACAATGTGGTAGCCGTCGTAAGGTAGATGCTGGCTGTCGCCAGTCCGTGTACGATTTATACTCCTCCACCTGATCAGTGCAAATTGAAGAGTGCCTAATACTAAACATGTAAATGAATTCTTATCTCTATCTTATCTTGTAACTCTTTTTGATTTCTTCTACAGCTGATTAGTCTGCGGAATAAATAGATATAATGGCCTATACCTATTTATGGATAAGAATTCAGGATATTACTATATAAAGTAATATCCTCCAAATATTATCTACCTTTTAGATAATATATTAATTAACAACCTTTAAGTGTTAATTTCATGTAACGATACACCCCGTTACATGCGGGGTTCCGATAAGAGAACTTCGTCAAAATTGAATTTCTGCGTGCTTTTATACATAATTTCAGGTAGTTGGAGAACTGGATTAGCCAATCAATATGTGAACCAGGATTCTCAAATTTAAAAAAAACAATTACAGCTCCGCCCCCCCCTTCACGGCTCACTTAGGGTACTTTCTCTGCTTTGTTTTGAGAGCTTCTTAAAAAAGTAGTTATTTTCAAAATATCAATAAATGATAAAAATCTTGAGGTAGCTTAAATTATCATATAGACAACCTGATAATTAACGTGCCATCTCGGAAAATTAAAATATAATAATCTTTCACTTCATTTCACTTCCATGTCGTTGAGCACATGGCTATAAAGCTTCGGTGCGTTTCCTTCGAAAGCTCGACATGGTGCAGCCATATCCCCTAGCATGCCAAATCAAGATGATGGTCTAGTCGCCTTGCGTATCCACCATTCGCGGCTCTCCACATAAAATTGTTGTTGAAAGGCACAAGTCACCTAATTGAATGTGCTATGATGGACGAGAGCCCACATCAGACTTTGAGTGCTGTAATTTTGCGGTGAAAATTCCGCAAGGAAATTAATTCACATTGATTGTTTTTGATCTTAAGCAAGTTATGAATAGAACAGTCATCACTTGACGACGTGGACGTATTGTGATACAAAACTTGCTAAGAAGGCAACTGTTCGAGAAACAGTTGGAATGAGTAATGCAGAACTATGCAAGTATTGATTCAATTTACAATTCAATAGACGGAAACAGTTGCTCTTAAGGCATAAGCGCTTTTAAGACATAAAATCGTACTCGGCCCCGATGGATTGTAGTATACATGCATTTCGCTGATTTATCATAATTACCTCCAGATTTCCAGAAGGTAGGTAGGAAGTCATACGTAAAAGTATGCAATTTATCGTGGTCACGCAAGCATTACAATGCATACGAAGAGCGATGTCGCGATGTGATTCGTGAGGCAGCGACGAACAATAGTTTTATGGGCGTGTATAGGTGCTAGCTACTTTAAATGCTTAGAGCAAGTACGTTT
>NC_090615.1:3167724-3201242 GCF_004359215.1 Bremia lactucae | reverse complement strand
CGTGGCCGCGTGACAGTTACGGGTGCCTCGCGTGATCCCAACCGATCGAATGGCGTGCTTATAACTACGACAATTAACAAGATCTTTGCCATGTACACGCGTTCGAGCATTGAGTGCGATATATGGGTCAAGATGGTGCAGCAGGCCGTACAGAATGCTCGCAACCAGAAACCTAATGAAAGCTTCAGTAACACATCTAATGGACGTGATTCGGACCCTCAGGCTGGACGTGTGAGCACGTGGAACCCTTTATCGAGTGGGAACCATCCATTCTCGACAAGCAGCATACTTTCGCAGACTGTACGTTCGTCAGGGGATTGGAAGGCTCGTAATTTGGCGACAATCAAACAATTTTACTCGATGTGGTTGACGCAGTTCCTCGAACAGACGGGCGTCGATGACTCCGCGGCCAATCTTATAGCGCTTTTTCCGATCTGCTCGCCCGAGATGGTTGTATCTGTCAGCTACCCGTGCGAATTTTTGCCCTCGACCAAATTTTATGGCCGGGAAGGTCTCGTTGATGTGGTCTTGGGCTTCTCGCGCTTTGTGCTTTTTAAGAAATTCGCCGTGTCACGCTTTATGACAACGAGGCAACCTAATGTGATGCTGGCACTGGCTGCTGGCATCATTTGGAACAAGTCTCTTAAACGCGAATTTACGTTTACAACGCGCGACGAGATTCAGCTGAGCCCAGGAGGCCGCGTACTTGGCATCCAGATGCAGATTGAAGTTGACATTTCTGCATTTCAAATGTCGGACGCCGAACGGAAGGCAGCAAAGATGGAAAGGGCGTTTCAGGCCTCGACTTCAAAGCGTGTGCTTTCTTTGTCGATTCAGCATTTCCACGTAAATCGAGTACTTGGAAAGGGTACCTTTGGTACAGTGGTTTTGGCTGAGCGCAAAAGTACGGGCGAAATTTTCGCCGTGAAAATATTGGAGAAAAGTTCAATGTCGAATTACGATAAGCTGCGCACGAAGACTGAGATGCGGATTTTGCGTGACGTGCATCATCCTTTTGTGGCGCCGTTGCGGTTTTCGTTTCAAAGCCAGTCTCGTGTGTTTCTAGGCATGGACTTTTACTCTGGAGGCAGTCTTTACACGCATATGAATCGCTTTTCGAATAATAAAGAGCATCGTGTGAAGATTTCCCTTGATTTGGAGCGCGTCAAGTTTTACGCTGCTCAGATCGTACTTGCACTGTCTCATTTGCATGCGTGCGACATTGTTTATCGTGACCTTAAGCCCGACAACATAATGATTGATATCGATGGAAATATTGCGCTTGTGGATTTCGGTCTTTCGAAGACAAATGTGAATCAAATGTCGGGCGCTCGTACAATGGCAGGCTCTCCTGCGTATACAGCCCCGGAACTACTGAAACCGAAGCGTTCGCGTGACTATGGCAAGGCTGTGGATTGGTGGTGTCTCGGCATCCTTCTGTACGAGATGCTGCTTGCGAAGCGACCGTTTCATCACTTAAACGTGTCGGTTTTGTACAAACTTATCGAAAAAGAACCCGTAAAGTTCCCGTCCCAGTGTGGCCTCCACCCGGATACTCGCAGTCTTATTTTGGGCTTGCTGGAAAAGGAACCAAACAAACGTCTTGGTGCACGCCAGACCAGTGACATCCTCACCCACCCATTCTTCAAGGGCGTTCGATGGGATTTAGCACTTCGCAAAAAGATAACTCCTCCATGGATTCCACCGCCCATGTCCATGGAGGATGAGCGTATGAAGAGCCCAGACATTAACTTTGACAAATATTTGGCTTCAAAGACTGCGTCCACGGGAAACATCTTTAGCCTTATCTTCCCGTGGAAACATCCGCACACCCGGCATCGCCGAGCAAGATCAGAAATGGACTATGATTCTTTTGGAAAGTTTAGTTACGTAAGCGATACGTCCAATTCATTTCTCGTGGACGAAGACGAGATGCTCGACGCCGCGTTTACTGGACGTCGCAGCATTCAAATGCATACTTTGGCAGGGGAAGCCTAAACTCATTGAACAAAACTCTGCAACACCGCCGTTATACCATTATATGCACGTAGAACACCACTTAAGGTAAATTATTTTTGATTGGTGTTGTTTAGCCTTTGTTTCGCATTTTAAACGTCTAAATATCTTAAATTTATATGTGTGTGAAGTTTCAATTGTGCGGGCCCATTATCTTAAATTTATAAGTGGGGTGAAGTTTCAATTGTGCGGGCCCATTATCTTAAAGCACATCAGAACTTCGCTTCGTGGTCGAGCCCCCTCTGGGACTTGTACCTGTTAAGCTGTAGTAGAGCAATAAATGGAATTGGAATTTAGAATATTAGGTAAAAGAAGAGCTACAAGAAAGAAAACATATGGTCGTCATAAATAAAGCAGCAACAGTATAGTTCGTCGTAGCTGACCGTTCAATTACTGCCGTAATTAATGTTATCTTTTCGATGCTCAAGATCAGCGACCACTTTAAGTCATTAAAATAATGTATTCCAATGATTGGTAGTCGAACGAGTCATACCGGCGAAACGCCGGTATACCGTGGGCACTAACAGTCATAGCTTAGCAAAAAAGTGGAGCTTAACCGTCATTTAAAAACTGTATTTGATTTGTGAAGCATTGTCTTTGAGCTACAGTCCACTATCCGTCCAGCGGTCATCATCAATTGTAGAGGGCAACTGAAGATGGCTTGTATGTAACGTGTGCAGTGCACGAATCAGAAAACGATATGCTTCATGTAAAGAGTGAAGAGTTCAGTGATAGCCCTGGATTAAAATTAGTCTTGCAATTTTACCAAGTGGCGCCAGGATTAGGTCGAGAGACGTCAAGATAAACATACCAAATACAGGCCTTTTTGAGCAAATTGCACGCTGAGCAATAAATGCCTCTTCACTTTGTTTTCTTTCGAGACTTTTCATCTTAATTTCCGTTATGATGAACTAACCTCCTCAATATGGGCCACTGTCACCAATTCCAATGGAGGACTTGCTCGACTCGCTTGGAGTGCAATTTCCCTTACTTGCAGCATTATCCATTAATTTGAATACGCGACCCATGCCGCAGTTGAGATGCCCTGAAACGCCTCTAATACCGCTCCCTTCTCGGCGGGTATGTATACGGGTCTTGCACGGAGATAAGCCCACGTATCGTCAACTCCTTGTCTGGCTCGATTTATCATATCTGTTCCATCACCTTCCAACCCATGACGATGCAGATCCAAGCCAAAAGAGCGAGAGCACAAAATGACGCCCGAGAAAACTTAAACCCGATATTTTAGTCCATTTAAACAGGCTAATCCATAATACTTCCTTTGCCACATACGCGGCAGCTTCAGTTTCTTATGCCTTTTGCCACAACGACAGTGTCTCTGCTGAAGGCGTTTCGACTTATTGGTACCATTTTATCGTTTCAGCGCGGTTAGGTCTTTAAATTTCTAACTCCGCAATCGGAAATTACTTTCACAACAGAGTGATGGTGGAAAGGATTAGTGCAAGAAAATGTTCGAGGTTCAGATCGTGCGACAACGTCGAGCGAGTGTGGGGCTTCAGGCGCTACAACGACGCTTCACAATGTCTTTGACCGATCAATGTTTGACAATTAAAGCGGGGCCATCATCGCCAGTCTCATCTTCTGTGCTCAACATTGCGACCAGCCGCATTAAGAGCGTGCGGATTCGTGGAAGATTGTTGCGGCTTGTGGTGGTCAGCGGTTATACTCTTACGTATGAGTAGTAGCGCAAAAAAGGGGTTGATGCTTAGTGATGCACTGCTATGATTAGAGTCTGCGTACGAAATGAGGACGTGGCGCTACGCGCAGCGAAGGCTATGTTGGAAACTTGGGGTACGAGATTGGCTACTAATGTAAGAAGACCGAGTATTAATGAAAATGTTGCAATTGCAATAATCATAGGCATAGATCCGCTTGTAGAAAACTGTAAGCTGCATTCAGCCAAGGAAGGGGGAAATGTTGACTGTAACGTAGGAGAACTTGTGAAGCACTACATGAACGACTCAAATTTTCGGCGACTGGTGCAAGGAATTCACGATCACATTGATGCAGTATTTGTTCAAGAGTTGGTTAACTATGAAGGCCCATGTGTCGCGAAAGACTGATCAATTCTTGAGGGGTAGATAAGCAGAGATACCTCTCGTGGTATAAAATGATTAAGGACAGCTCTATATTCAGCAAATTGATATTCATTATTCGTGTTTATTCCACTAGTTGCATCTTCCAAAAGTGTTTTTTATCTGCACGGGTGGATATTTATTGTACCGCTTGGGCTATATGGCGATAAACAACTTCAAGTTGTAGGTGCACGAAAAAATGAGCAACACAAATTTACTTCCCGTTTAAGGCTGATATAACAAGTTAACAGTATTTTAGTCCGTCAGAACCTGTGAGTAGAACAAAAGCTAAGTGTCAGCAAAGGCAATACGTCAGCTTGCAAGCTAACAAACGGAAAAATGATGCCAGCTAAATAATTTTTAAGAGGAAGCAGCAAAGCCTGCACGGACGTCACTTATGCTGAAAGCATAGTGTCGAATAATTTTAGTTGTTATTTGAGAATAGCAAGACTTGCATTTATTTGTCTCGATCATCCATACGCTCTATTTTGTTCGCAAATTATCCCTATCGGTTAAGATAGCTCCTACAATTAATTTGCAACCTGGACATTATGTCTGCCAATTCATGCATAGCAGAATTCTTATATAACTATATGTTGATTGTACTCGCTTAAAGGAGAAAAACGACCTTATAAGAAATGCCCTTCGTGATAAATCACTTGCGGAGTTTAATGCCGCTCAATATCTAAACCCTGGACTGCAATTTTCTGGATAAGCACCAAATTTCGCGTGGAAGCTGAACTCTTATGAAATTATTGTATAAAGCTACAAAAAAGTCATCTGCACGAGTGCATTGTTATAATTCAGAAAGATTGAACGGCAACTGGCAGCATTGATACAATCGAGCTTGGCAGCGATGCCGCTATCGTGATCGATATCTCAAAGTATATCCATTCTTCCCCGACATCAATATCCCACGGGTGTGAGCCTACTATATTCCAAAAAATTAGTCGGCCTCCCACCATCATGTCTCTGCTCCCTCTTTCTCGCTTTTGCCTCACATTTGTGTGACTGATACTGTTTCTTTCTTACTGGTTATTTAACACTTTCACTTGTTTATCACAGAAATAACTAACGACATATTTAGTTGTATTTCGTTGCTAGCAAAAGAACAAATTTATTGGTATACATGGCAAGACCATTATATCATTGTGCGTCGATGATTCTGAAGTCATTCTTTAGAAACTTTACATCAGCTCAGCTAAAAACTCCGTAGCTTTTTGAGAAGCTATAATTTCAGTGGCAGAATCTGTAGGCGCGATACATTCGCTTAAATTAAATTCCTCGCGTTCTTTGAGTAGACGTTCCAATCGCAATTGCTTCCTTGTTTTCTTTTTTCCGGCACTTGAAAAAGGATGTGCTAACGACTGCGCAAATGTCGCTCTCTTGTGCACTTCCATCAAATGGTGTTTTTCCGTGCTTTTCAGGCGCTTGTCCCACTGCGAAACCACAAAGCTGCCACCATCTCCTCCTACCACTCTATCAGCCTCATTGGAATGTCTCTCTGCTAGCTCCTCAACACGCTGCTGGTGAAGCGTACTTAAGGTCGCAGCAAGCTCAGAGCTGTCAGCCCCGACCTTTTTCGTGCGTCCAAATTCGTCTGTTATGTCCACCATCGGCTTCTCCTCAAATTCAGTCGGCTTTTTCATAATTTTCTTAGCTTGAAAATCTACTAGACACGTGTCATTGATGTGAGCGCTGCCTTCTCCATTAGCAATCTCTTCGTAGAGTTTTGCTTTTTTCCGAAGCATCTCCGCCGATCTTTTGATCCACGCTTCGTCGTCATTTTCACTCGGGGCTTCACTCGCGGCAAGTTCCTCGTCGCGTTGATTGCGAATCTTTACACCTCTGTTGTAGTGTCTTTTGTCCATGAATTTATCGCCTGACCGCTTCTGGCGCTTGTTGCCGCATCGCAGATGCGCATATTTGCCAAGACGAAGAGCCGTGTAGCTAGTCGTTGTTTCATCATCGTCCTCAACATTCAACGCATCCTGCAGTCTTTTTCTTCTCTCTTGATCCTTTTGAAAAACAACAGCTTTGAGGTCCACGAGAGACTTGGCATCAATTTTGATCTCCTTGGCCTTGGACGGCACGAGCGCCGACTCGGTGAGGAACCCGAGTGACATTACAAAATGAGATTGAGATCGAGCAAAAAATCAGCAATTTTTCTCCTTATAATGCAGAAAAGGCCGCAAATGCTTGAAGACAGTTTATTTGTCTATTGTTTGTTTCCTACGTAAACAGAAAGTCCTTGTAGAAGTGGTGGCTCCCCCTTCGCGCGTCTTGCAGCGATTGGCAGGGTAAATTTAATGACTTACATCAACGGTGTAGCGGGGTGTCCCAATTACATAAATATCATTACCTATACTAGGAATAAAAAGGAGAATAAAGATTATTATCGTTATCTTAAATATCGCCAATATTACCATACACCTTAAAACTGTAGTGGCAATGTGACAGTTCTGTTCATCCGGTTTATTTAAGTCTTTAAGAAACCCTGCTAGGCGCGCGAATGGGCGATGAGTTTAAGTGTCTATATTACTAGAATTAGACGGAATGACTTCTCAATCTACCTAGAATATGACTGTGAGCCTGCTAGTATAGATTGAGCTAGAGTATTATACAGTGTATCTGCTATAATACAGATTCCTATCGTTGTTCGATGAGGGAGAATGGAGAATCTACGATCGATCCTCTTGTATCCTCCGATGCAACCAACCTTGCATTTGTTGCTTGAGGAACCTCACAGCGAATAACTGTGGGTTGACTTGCATAAAACCACCAAGTGAGCGAGAACACCGAAGTTGTTTCAATACACACTTGATCGAGGCTTGGTCTTCTTCAGATTGAGAACGACGCATGGAAGCTCGTACATGAGCGCTGAACGTCGTATAGATGACACGGAGTGCTGGTAGCAACGGTGTTGGTGCGCGCTGTCGGAACAGACAGTCGTTGCGCACGGTCCACACAAAGTGAAGGACGATCGCACGCATGATCTGCCATAGGTCTCCCAACATGCCGATGTGTTCTTTCCACTCGTCAGTTGGTGTGGGTCGACGTCCAAGTACAATGTCGATCCACTTTGGGGCGTAGGTGAAGAACGAAGACCAGTCACGAAACATCACTAGCCATAGTTCAGAGGGCAATACGCACTCGAAGAACAGATGTTGTTCTGTCTCCACTGCAGAACACCCATCACGGATGCAATATATGATCTGCGGGTGAGCCTCTCGCAGGAAAGAGAAGCGAGATCGTACTGGCAACAGACGCATTGCCAGTCGATACTGGAGATCTTCATACACCGGTAGCAGTATCTTTCTCAGATGTTTGCACAGTCGCACAAACCTCTTGATGTCATCTGCTGTGGCTCGAACGTGGTGTAGTTGGATGGGGTGAGGTTTCTTCGGTGTTGGTGGTTTCCACACGATAGCGAGCAGCTGGGATCGGGGAATCGAGGGAACAATATGTGTTCGTTCCCCAACCTTCACTCCAACGTAAGGAGCTCGAGAGATCTCCGTGTTGTTTGCAGTGGGGAGCGAATGGGCGATGAGCAATGAGTCGCAATACATATTTTCGATTAATTTATTAAGTAATTTGAAAAGAGATATCAATACGTAGGGACTAAATTATAATAATTAAGTTTTTTTTCTCCTATACTAAGTCTCTCTTAGAATTAACTCTGATTTACTTTAACTATTACCAACTTAAACCCATCCTCTGCACGTCGTGTACGTGACGTATTCGAAGGCATTTTCACCTTCACTTTTAGCAATATAGAGTTAGCTATAACTAGCGAAATGCACCCTGCTACACCTGGTCGCACCCTTCGTGGTCCGTTCAACGAATACGTACACACCATCCAGCACGGACATGTTCGATAAAGAGAAACGAGCTTTACGCCCCGCGTGAAAGCTTCTGTGAGCAGATAACTCACTTGAGTGAACTCGAATGGAACGCAGCCGAACGGATGAGTTCGACCGTATGTGGGCCAGCTCGATAGCGCAAAGATGTTGGCCATCCAAGAGGACGACCCACATACGTCTTTCGCCGAGTTCATTTAACATGAATTCGACGTTGCCCGTGAAACTTTGCTTCACCACTCAAGGCTCTCAACAGGCAAGCCTGTTAAAAGGAAAAAGGTTCTTGACAATTGGAACTCTTAAGACAGCAGCACTGCATGCTGCGGCGGGCAGATGCATGCGCGTCGACCCGAAAGATTGGAGATATATATCCCCGAGTGCAAAGCTTCTTGTTATGATGGTTGTCGGATTAAACGATGCCATTTCAGTCGCCGCATTGAGGATGATGCGACGAAATTAATTTCAGCATGTCCAACTTGTCGGACGTGCCAAATTTTTGGCCTTACAGCTCAAGCTTCAGAACCCCATTCGTTTGGTTTGTAGAAGATATCTTAGACCCGTCTTTCGATTTCATGGCTCGCGCAGGGCGAGCTTGACATTAACGCTTACACCCAGCACACACGTTGCTTAGTGAGCTGAATACGAGTAAACCCATATAACTACAGATTACCATCAATTGTCTTGCGGATGTTCCCGTCAAAACTCATCTGTTTCGCCTCAATTGGAGACGCTAGACAAAAAAGCGATCTTCATAGCGGAACAAGGACTTCAACTTGAAACAGCCACCGAGACGACAAGATATCGAAAGTCTCGAAACAACGGATCTCTGCTATATTGAGAGCGAGAAACCTTCCTCTTTATGTAATAAACGATTGCAAAGATGCAATCGCTATAAAACACAGGGTACTACGACTATGGATATAGTGCCCCCACGCCCAGTGCCAAGAAACACTGAGCGAGGTGATCGACGTCCCGCAAGGAACAGCGAAGGACGCGAGTCCGACGCTGTTGCGGAATCGCAACGGCGAGTCGGACTGTCAAAAATAATCGGGGTCAGTAGCTGCGGAGCGCTCTACTAATCCAGCAACGTCAAGAGGATTTGCAGACCTCATGTAGATTGCTCTAACGCAAAGGCACTGTGTGTTACTTGTCAGGTGGTGAGGTCAACATCATCACCTTAAAGTTGTAGTGGCAAATAAATTGTTTCTATAGTCCCTAGTCGATTGTGGGGCGTCGAACAGTTTCATTATACGCCAATCGCTAGAAGATCGCAGACTCAAATTTATAAAGCGCGATATCCTCTAACAAGGATGACAGTGCGCCTAGCAACAGGCGCATTTGTAACAGTAAAGAAACATGTAGTTGGTCAGTGGCCATATGAAAAACTTCTTGGAGCGTCGACAAGCATGTGGATGTATTTCGTCCGTGCGATAGCTTCGCTTGTGGTTCGCGCATTAGTACGATTGTACAAGACCTCAATGTGACCACCTATCCCACTGTATCGACGACTGTGCTCAAGCACAGGCAGCTTCCTGGGTCTACCACTCAAATAAGTCGAGTGGACCGGAAAACATAATACGTGTCTAGAGAGTAATATCTAATAAAAAATAATAGGCCGTCTATAAGAGACAGTACGAAAATTCTAGATCGGCTGGAGAGTCGATTGTAGAGAATCTCGCTGTGATTGCGCAACCACAATTTGAGGCAGTTCGAAAGATTTCTCCCTGAATAAACAAAGGAATAAGTCCCAGAAACCTACGTGAATAAATTCCCCAGAAGAGTCTGAGACGTCAAACGTCTTGGTGATCAACGGATCAAGCGTAGGCTCTTATACACATTATTTATAGCGCCTCCAAAGTTAATTTTTGAGATAACACATTTGCCAACTCTAACCGAAACGGTTCTTATGTGATCTGCGTAGTAGCAAAACAAGCAGATTTAGCGTCCACGTTAGAGAAGATGAGTACGTGGCCGATATTCGGTCGGCAACGGTATCTCTGTAAGCAAATAAATCTGATCTGCTTATCGATGGACTAAGTGTCCTCGACGAGAAGGCTCAGCTCAAATGTTTTTCGTTTTAATCTTATGGGTCGTTAAAGACAAATCCTTGGTATATCCTTATACTTATACCAAGGATTTGTCTTTAACGACCCATAAGATTGGGACGTAAAACATTTGAGCCGAGCCTTCTAGGTATATCCTTNGCTAGTCGTTGTTTCATCATCGTCCTCAACATTCAACGCATCCTGCAGTCTTTTTCTTCTCTCTTGATCCTTTTGAAAAACAACAGCTTTGAGGTCCACGAGAGACTTGGCATCAATTTTGATCTCCTTGGCCTTGGACGGCACGAGCGCCGACTCGGTGAGGAACCCGAGTGACATTACAAAATGAGATTGAGATCGAGCAAAAAATCAGCAATTTTTCTCCTTATAATGCAGAAAAGGCCGCAAATGCTTGAAGACAGTTTATTTGTCTAATGTTTGTTTCCTACGTAAACAGAAAGTCCTTGTAGAAGTGGTGGCTCCCCCTTCGCGCGTCTTGCAGCGATTGGCAGGGTAAATTTAATGACTTACATCAACGGTGTAGCGGGGTGTCCCAATTACATAAACATCATGACATATACTAGGAAGAAAAAGGAGAAGAAAGATGAGTAACGTTTCTTAAATATCGCCAATATCACCATACACCTGAAAACGGTAGGGACAATGTGACAGTTCCCAACATTCACTCAACGTAAGGCTCGAGAAACCCTGCTAGGCGAGCGAATGGGCGATGAGCAATGAGTCGCAATACATATTTTCGATTAATTTATTAAGTAATTTGAAAAGAGATATCAATACGTAGGGACTAAATTATAATGATTAAGTTTTTTTTTCTCCTATACTAAGTCTCTCTTAGAATTAACTCTGATTTGCTTAAACTATTACCAACTTAAACCCATCCTCTGCACGTCGTGTACGTGACGTATTCGAAGGCATTTTCACCTTCACTTTTAGCAATATAGAGTTAGCTATAACTAGCGAAATGCACCCTGCTACACTGGTCGCACCCTTCGTGGTCCGTCCAACGAATACGTACACACCATCCAGCACGGACATGTTCGATAAAGAGAAACGAGCTTTACGCCCCGCGTGAAAGCTTCTGTGAGCAGATAACTCACTTGAGTGAACTCGAATGGAACGCAGCCGAACGGATGAGTTCGACCGTATGTGGGCCAGCTCGATAGCGCAAAGATGTTGGCCATCCAAGAGGACGACCCACATACGTCTTTCGCCGAGTTCATTTAACATGAATTTGACGTTGCCCGTGAAACTTTGCTTCACCACTCAAGGCTCTCAACAGGCAAGCCTGTTAAAAGGAAAAAGGTGCTTGACAATTGGAACTCTTAAGACAGCAGCACTGCATGCTGCGGCGGGCAGATGCATGCGCGTCGACCCGAAAGATTGGAGATATATGTCCCCGAGTGCAAAGCTTCTTGTTATGATGGTTGTCGGATTAAACGATGCCATTTCAGTCGCCGCATTGAGGATGATGCGACGAAATTAATTTCAGCATGTCCAACTTGTCGTGCCAAATTTTTGGCCTTACAGCTCAAGCTTCAGAACCCCATTCGTTTGGTTTGTAGAAGATATCTTAGACCCGTCTTTCGATTTCATGGCTCGCGCAGGGCGAGCTTGACATTAACGCTTACACCCAGCACACACGTTGCTTAGTGAGCTGAATACGAGATAACCCATATAACTACAGCTTACCATCAATTGTCTTGCGGATGTTCCCGTCAAAACTCATCTGTTTCGCCTCAATTGGAGACGCTAGACAAAAAAGCGATCTTCATAGCGGAACAAGGACTTCAACTTGAAACAGCCACCGAGACGACAAGATATCGAAAGTCTCGAAACAACGGATCTCTGCTATATTGAGAGCGAGAAACCTTCCTCTTTGTGTAATAAACGATTGCAAAGATGCAATCGCTATAAAACACAGGGTACTACGACTATGGATATAGTGCCCCCACGCCCAGTGCCAAGAAACACTGAGCGAGGTGATCGACGTCCCGCAAGGAACAGCGAAGGACGCGAGTCCGACGCTGTTGCGGAATCGCAACGGCGAGTCGGACTGTCAAAAATAATCGGGGTCAGTAGCTGCGGAGCGCTCTACTAATCCAGCAACGTCAAGAGGATTTGCAGACCTCATGTAGATTGCTCTAACGCAAAGGCACTGTGTGTTACTTGTCAGGTGGTGAGGTCAACATCATCACCTTAAAGTTGTAGTGGCAAATAAATTGTTTCTATAGTCCCTAGTCGATTGTGGGGCGTCGAACAGTTTCATTAGACGCCAATCGCTAGAAGATCGCAGACTCAAATTTATAAAGCGCGATATCCTCTAACAAGGATGACAGTGCGCCTAGCAACAGGCGCATTTGTAACAGTAAAGAAACATGTAGTTGGTCAGTGGCCATATGAAAAACTTCTTGGAGCGTCAACAAGCATGTGGATGTATTTCGTCCGTGCGATAGCTTCGCTTGTGGTTCGCGCATTAGTACGATTGTACAAGACCTCAATGTGACCACCTATCCCACTGTATCGACGACTGTGCTCAAGCACAGGCAGCTTCCTGGGTCTACCACTCAAATAAGTCGAGTGGACCGGAAAACATAATACGTGTCTAGAGAGTAATATCTAATAAAAAATAATAGGCCGTCTATAAGAGACAGTACGAAAATTCTAGATCGACTGGAGAGTCGATTGTAGAGAATCTCGCTGTGATTGCGCAACCACAATTTGAGGCAGTTCGAAAGATTTCTCCCTGAATAAACAAAGGAATAAGTCCCAGAAACCTACGTGAATAAATTCCCCAGAAGAATATGAGACGTCAAACGTCTTGGTGATCAACGGATCAAACGTAGGCTTTTATACACATTATTAATAGCGCCTCCAAAGTTAATTTTTGAGATAACACATTTGCCAACTCTAACCGAAACGGTTCTTATGTGATCTGCGTAGTAGCAAAACAAGCAGATTTAGCGTCCACGTTAGAGAAGATGAGTACGTGGCCGATATTCGGTCGGCAACGGTATCTCTGTAAGCAAATAAATCTGATCTGCTTATCGATGGACTAAGTGTCCTCGACGAGAAGGCTCAGCTCAAATGTTTTTCGTTTTAATCTTATGGGTCGTTAAAGACAAATCCTTGGTATATCCTTATACTTATACCAAGGATTTGTCTTTAACGACCCATAAGATTGGGACGTAAAACATTTGAGCCGAGCCTTCTAGGTATATCCTTTTACCAAGGATTTGTCTTTAACGACCCATAAGATTGAGACGTAAAACATTTGAGCCGAGCCTTCTCGTCGGGAATTATTCGAATATAAGGATGCACTCCCTTGCAAGTACCATGCGAGTTGTCAAATGGTAAAAGCAGTCGACACGAGTTCGACCTGATAACAGATTCGAAATTCTGTGTCATGAAGCAGTGGTTATTGCCTCGTGAAATAGTACTATCGATCGGCAAGTTTTTGCCGATCGCAAAGTATTTTGAAAATTTGTATCAAACACACGACTACGACTTCATGCCATCGAATAAGTGCGAGTTCCATGCGATAGATTTGATGCATTCAAGCGAAATAAATGCACCACCACTTCTCTTTGTGACTCTGTTGATCGAACGAACTCAAGAGGCTTGATGCATTGGACAATTTATTGTATTGGGGAAAATAAACGAACGTAAAACGTTCAATCCGAGTCGTTTCATCGAGGACACTTTCGTCCGTCGATGAACTGCTGAGGACCGTTCGTTCTCAGGGAATCCTATTGCTGACCGAATATTAGCCGCGTAGTTGTCATCTGTGACACGTACGCTTTTAAATTAACAAAAAAGAGTTTTGTTATTAATCAAGGCATCATTTTACAAAAGATGTTACCTAAACTATTAGAATGTACATGGAGTGAAGATGCTGCAGCTCGGGCTTGCGCTGCAGAGTGAATTGGCTACTCGTCTTCTGCCATGCAGCGTTTGTCACCCCCGGAGGACTTGTACTGAAGCAGTACAAGTCGGCAGTGCCCCTTTACACCTGGTAACACTTTGTAGTCCGTCCAAGGACCACAGTTCTATCAACTAACTTGAACATGTTAGATGATAATGGAACATTCATGTTGCCGTGCCGAATGGTGACACATACTCTCCCGCAACATTACAGTCGCGCGCTTAGGACGGAAGAAATTGTAAATGACGTCACACTGTTTCTTTAGTACAGGCCAGTGCGTTAGGTAATATTTGGTTCGATGATCCGGTCAATTTCTCGACCTACCTCTAGCAGAAGCTTAGACATATGGTGGATTATGACACGCAAGACTTGGAATTGCCGAATAAAAAGTGATCATTCATGATCTTTTTGAATCGATGAAATACTACGTGTACTAATTAAAGTGGCGCTATTGTGCCCTCTCAAGGACGGCCTCACCTGGAGGCGATGATGAGTTCAACTCCGTAGTAGGTCAAATGACCACCAAACCAGATAAGTCACTCGCCGTCACGACCTGATCAGACACATCAAAAGACGTTTTTTCTATTTAAAATAGGCATCCAAATATACGATAGCATCTAGTCTAATATCACCATAAACGTTACGATTCGTTTCATCCACGAGTGCATACAGCTGTCCGCTAGTATCAAATTTATGACATCACAGACGCTATGCATCTTGCGGGAGGCAACTGACGTCTCTGCCATCTCTCTCCAGCAATCGTACCTACATCTTATAGAGCCCGAAGTATCCGAGATCTCAAGGCTATCAGTTATAATAACCTACTTTGATTTTTACGAGAGCCGATGCCTAGTTCAACATCCGATAAAGAATTACATTACTCGAGCTAATCATCTACTGGCGTTAGCTTGTCACTTCATGTGCATTTACTTAGCCTGGCCCTGAATGCATTGGCACATTGCCAACAATGTCATTACAGACATTTAGTGAGGAGTTAAAAGCCATATCCCCTCACTAGTGAACATTTACGTGTCACTCAGCGTCCTAAACTAAGCTTAGCCCTGAATGTCTTGGTATGTCGCCAACAATGGCGTTATTGACTTCCAGTGTGGTAACGTCACGGCTGACCGCGTTTGGTGGGCTTATAGGGGCCACTTCACGTGCATTCGAGGGATCACGCCTTTATAGACTCGACCTTAGGCCAACAATGCTTTTGACATCCAGCGAGTCTGTGTCATAACGAGTGTAACTAAAAGAAGAACCTGCCGTTACATTAACAGTCATCGCACCATGCTCGAGACTTCTGTCTTCAATATTACAGTTTATGAGTCATACACTCCATTGTCAGCTCAATGATGAACTTAGTCAGTAGATTGCACTAAAAGAGCTTTTGTTGCATAGCAACGGTGGACCCATAGCTCGCCAAAGCTTCACTAGGAACATTGAGCGCTGCGCTTAAGGTCTTAGACCTCCTATCAATCCATGTATCATGGCGCTCAAGCTAATCCATACGAATGATGATATCATATCTCGAACTAAAATCAAACAAGATAACATTACATACTGTCAAAGTCTAGGAGCTTCACGCCTAAGCTCAACGGATCCCAGTCATTGAACGATTTGTGATCGAATCACTGGCATGTTGAGGCGCTTAAAGCGCGTCATCTTAGCGCTGACTCCCTTTTACGGACGCGAACATGATTGCAGACACTCTGGATATGATAAAGATCAACTATGGTCTGCTAAAGCATTTAACAGCAGCCTCTGCATCTTTCTAATTTTCCTCAGTAGTGTAACGGGAAGTCCCGTTACATAAGCAATATTTCCTTAAAAGAATAATACTAAATATTATATGCTATGAAAGGAAATAAGCACAGAAGTACTTGCCTTTGTAGTGCCAATATTACCAAATTTGTTAATATTGATGCAGTGAGACATTAGTTCTATTACTTAAGACACCTTAAACGTCTCGTCGGTCTTAAGTGTCTGTCGTATAGTGACTATGTTACCATCGTTTGGGGATGGCCGAGCTGACGTTATTACGAACGTCAGTACGAGAATCTCCATACTAACGAGCGAAACAATAAGTGTTGCTGTTATGAGCTTAAGTTTCGCTAATGTTGCACCAACCCATTAAGTACACTTTGTGTTCTTAACGGGATTGCCAACTACTTTATGTAAAGTAATTAGACCTGCCACTTGGGTGTGGTGCACAAAGTGACCCCTTGTGTATGTGATGTAACGGGGTGTATCGTGACATTACATTAACACTTAAAAGCTGTTAATTTATCTATCATCTAAAACGTGGATAATATTTGGAGAATATTACTTTACATAGTGAATTCGGAACGCTTATCTATTGGTAGATATAGGCCATATATCTACGTTCTCCGCGGTCCAGTCAGCACTGGATCCACGCAATGAGATAGATTGATAATTTTATTACAACTTTTGTATTAGTATATAAATGTGTTAGTAGTAAATAGATGAGAACAAAAAACTTAATTATATAAAATGCAGTTTTCTTTTAACCCTCTGTAAAGCAAGTGTTTAAGGAGAGTCTTCTCTTCGCGTACTAGTGTACGTGAAGAGACGTGAGGCACCACTCGCACTGAAGAATTGCGAAGTGGACTTGTAAAAAATCAGTACAAGTCGGCAGTGCCCCGTTACATGTGATGCACATGGGTGCATTTACATTTGAAAGAAAGGCCGGCTAGCGTCATCCGTAAGCCGAGGTATTCAGATAATACTCTCGCCCCGTAGGGGTGCACATCTGTTGAGACGCATATATTGATTGGTCAAAAGTAGTTATATATAATTCGATTACATATGAATCAGTCTTAAAACTACATCCTACTTCACAAGTGCGCACGTGAAGCCGGATTACCGCTTCCGTGACGACCGGTGCTGAGTCCGTTGGATACGGTCGCTTAGGCGCCCACCAACTACCTCACTGCACGTGAGAGAAGACGGTCGAACCGCTTCCCCACTGTGCCTGAAGGTGTGTGCGTAAGTAGGGCGTAACTGCTATGGGTACCGTCCTTCTACAGTTGCTGACAAGGTTTTAAAATTGGTCATGTGACTCTTCATTTAAGGAGCCGGTTTAGCCGCACACCCGTTTCGGTAATGCCACACCCTCTCCCCGTCTGCTTTGAATAAAAACGTCATATAAATTAGTTTCACTGTTTGGGTCATTCCACTGTATCCAAAAAATCAACAGTTATTCCTTTAGAATCGACTTTAGATCGCCCCTTTGCCTTTGAAACATCACCCCCCTTTTATTACATTAGGGAATCGCTAGAGCCACACACCCTAATTATCTACATGACGAGACTGTACTGGGTGTGACTGCCCCTGGGCACATCAGAAACCGTGTTTTCGTTTGGTGATGTTAAATGTACTGCTTCTAACAGGTGAGAAAAGCCAAGAGCAACCGCACTTGAATGGCAAGTCATAATAAGAACGAAAAGATAGAGCAGCAAATCGAGCACGAGAAAGAAGTTGAGCTGGAAATAAGCGACAAGGGTCGGAGGCGTGCTCTTGCGCATGCATGTTAGTAGGTCATTGGAGGTCAAGCATAGGATGAATCTGTTTTCTTCACTTCTACCAACTTTTGCGGAAGTGCGTGCTTACCTTTCAAATAGGCGAATCGTATTGCTTATTCTTTGTACCCACCATGAGCGCAGGCAAGCCACAATATCCTTATGTTTCAGTTTTGTAGGCTTTCGCATGTAATTTCTTTGTTGGAAAAGCATCTTGCTATTAAACAAAGAAATTACGCAAATATTGCGAATTCATTTTTGCAGGTCTTTCGAGCTACTGAAGCTGGTAAGGCCTGCATAAAGGTTTCTCAATATATATGCTAGTTGTCAACAAGTTGCTACCATTACGCTACTCTCATATATACAGAGGTAGATAAATTAAAGGGTGTGGCTACATCGGTTCTAAATGTAATTTAGCGGGGAGTGCCGACTCTAAAGGAATAATTGTCAATTTTGCGATATAGCAGAATATGAAGTGTTTAATTTAATCTCTCGATTTTATTTACTTAGAAAAAACAGACATTTCTCTTGTTGAAAACTTTAATTTTTTTTCTTAAATCATATTAAGTATTATTGATGTGGCTTGTATATTATTTTTATAGGGGCTATGGGTAAATCTGCACAATTTTTTTTCATTTGAAATTACAAATATTACAAAAATCTGTTTAAATATTCATGAAAGCGCTTTTATGAAAATGTATTTCAAATCAATATTTCTCTTGATTATAAATGAAGGGAACCGGTATAGGCACACCCCCCTTTTGGTATATCCACCCCCCCTCCCCGTAGCAGCAAAGTGGCGTGCCATGTCTTTTTTTCGATGCTCATCACAGCGTTATGTGTCGAACTTGAATTTAGGCTTTTAATATTTGATTTATTTGAAGGGTACGTAGGTACACTGTACCGACATGTGCCCTGACCAC
The DNA here is from genome assembly GCF_004359215.1 of Bremia lactucae. Lineage (NCBI taxonomy): Eukaryota > Oomycota > Peronosporomycetes > Peronosporales > Peronosporaceae > Bremia > Bremia lactucae. The sequence goes on along the minus strand of NC_090615.1, from coordinate 3,182,820 downwards.
GGTATAAGAGGTGCGGTAGCATGAGCGGACTACCACAGAAGCACCGATCATCCCACACCTGCAATGACGCAGATGCATTAGCGCCATTCACGAGTCCTTTGACAGCGGCAAATATTAACGAGTCCAACTCCTCAAAGATCAAGCAGGTTGTCGATCTGCGCGAGACTAGCCGCCCTGATTTGACCAGGATGGGTTTTACAAACGATGTTGCTTTCGCTGCGGGCCCTGTAGCGCTCGAGGAATTCGGCGACGAGCCACATCAGGAGCTGCAACAAGCGGGTAGCTTGAGGCTGCCATCTTATACTTCTTCAGTTGGAGGTGGGTACACGCTCGAGGGAGATTTACATGGTATCAACGAGCAATTACAACGCGTCTTGGCTTTCTGTGAGAATCAGCGAGAAAGCCCTCAGCGATTGCAAGCCAAGATTCGCGATCTGCAGGAAGAGTTGCGACAGGCCATTGCTGAGAAGAATTATTGGATAAAACGTTGTAAGGACCTTACAAGCCACTATCCCCGTAGTACGGAGACTACCGAGGTGGACCTACAGTGCGCTAAGAGCCTTTCTCACAAGCGCACTAACTCAGAGCTTATCGTTATTGCCGACACGTGGGAGCAACCCGGCCGCGACGGCATCGTTAGCGTTGAAAATCCAACCGTTGTGGGGAGCGACGCGTCAACTTCTAACGAAGCCGACTCGCTCGTAAACTACAGTACCGTGCCGCGTGCAATTTTTCGGCTAATGCAGTGTTCAGACGAGCAATGCGAGGTATTTATACCCACTAATCGCAGAATCCACACACGTCACCGCTCGCGTAATAACGTCCAGCTTATGTGGGATGAACCACCTAAAACGGTTTTGGTCATCAAGAAACCGAATGAGCCTGAAACAACGGAAATGTTGATTATGCTGACTTCGTGGCTACTTAAGGAGAAGAAGATGGATGTTTTTTTAGAGCCATCGGTGTTCGAAGAACTGGCGTTGGCTAATACGAAGACGTGGGGTCACAAGCCCGAGGACTGGGTTGACTGTCAGAATAAAATCGACTTTGTCGTATCGTTAGGCGGGGACGGTACCGTGCTGTGGGTCTCATCACTCTTCAGCAAAAGTGTGCCACCTGTCTTTTCACTAGCGATGGGATCACTGGGGTTTCTTACACCATTTGATGCTGATAATGCCGTCGAGCATCTTACAGGTGTCATCAATGGCGGGTTCTACATGTCTTTACGCTCTCGTTTATCGTGCACCATCTTTCGAGGCTCGACCGAACGCCATATTGCTGGGAATTTGCATGCACTGAATGAAGTTGTGATTGATCGTGGCCCATCTGGTGCGCTTGTGGAACTAAATTGTTATTGCGATGGTCTAGAGATCACGAAGATAGCCGCGGACGGCATTATCATTGCAACGCCGACGGGTTCGACAGCCTATTCATTGTCAGCGGGTGGATCGATGGCGCATCCATCAGTGCCGTCGATGCTGTTTACGCCGATTTGCCCACATACCCTGAGCTTCCGACCTCTGATCTTTCACGACAGTGCTACGCTGAAGATTGAGTTCCCTTCTACAAGTCGTGCATCAGCATGCTATGTGTCTTTTGACGGCAAGGATCGCGTGCGCTTGGAACGTGGTGACAGCATTGTCGTGCGGGTATCATCTTACCCGTTGCCTTCGATCTGTCGGGTAAATGAGAATCAAGACTGGTTTGAATCGATGATTACCAATCTTAACTGGAATCAACGGCGCGCCCAAAAGCCCTGGCAGTCGCCTGTGCCCAGCAAAGATTAAAAGTGCGCAATTGGTCTGTGTACAATAAATACTCACAAATAAATGTCGTTTGCTTCGCGAAGTGCTCAATCGCGGATATTGTTGCTTGCTCTGCATAGTGAAGTTCAATAGCTACGTAAAAGGCTAGTTGTAGCAAGTTTACTTGAACGGATTAATCTAATTAATGTTAGTATTCGAGTCTAAAACTATTCCATCGAAGTGCATACGAAAAAAGTGCCAAGCTCTTTATGCGGCGCTCAAGGTAAATTTTACTGTCCATCGTAGCTGTCAGACTTTTTTGGAGAGGGCTGAAAATCGTCTCGTTCGCGTTACAGTGGCTGACTTCATACCGCTGTCTTTTGTGAGTCCGCATTGTTCTGAACGATTTGACATAGATAGCAACGTAATAGGACCCTGAGACGGCAGCTTTAAAAGGTTCCACCTACGGTGGTCATCACGCACCGCCAATGCCATCGTTCCCGTACAACAACTTCAACTCCGAATTACCACTTGGTGTGGCACACTTTATCGTTATTGACAACTGACAACCTTTGCGCACCAGTCAATACTATCATAAAGCAACCAGCTGAAGTCATGGCGAGACCGAACAAGCGCAAACTTGCTGCTAACGCCGCGGCCAAGCCTAAATCTAACCCTCCTTCCAAGTATGTAAAAGAGGCGGCTAAACAGGAGCAGCGTAATGGTGGTAGCAAACAAGCACAGCTTTTTGACTCGGAGGAAGAGGAACAAAACGACGAAGCAGGACCCGAGGCGGATGAAGGCTTTTCAGATGCCAACAAGAATTGGCTGAAGCTGAAGAAAGAAAAAATTTCAAACGAAGCGAATGAAGAGGAAGACGAGGAGGACGAGGAGGACGAGGAGCTTGATATTGAACGCAAGGCCCGTGTGTTGGACGAGGAGGAAGCACTTCAGGCCGAAGAGGCGGAGGAGGAAATGCGTTTGAACATTGCGAATAATGAGCCGTATCACCTTTCAACGGAGGGCGAGATGGAACGAAATGGTGAAGGTTATGATAACATGTCGGACCCAGCTGAGGTCCACCAGCGTATTAAGGATGTAGTTGAGGTGTTGTCGCACTTTAATTCTCGTCGGGAGCCTGGTCGCTCTCGTGTTGATTATATCGAGACACTGGCTACGGATCTGGCCGGATACTTTGGCTACAATCGCGAGCTTATTGACCTGTTTCTTCAAATGTTCTCACCCGCCGAGTGTGTAGACTTTGTCGAGGCGAACGAGCAACCTCGTCCGCTTGTTATACGTACTAACACGCTGAAAGCACGTCGTCGTGATCTGGCACAAGCTTTGATCCAGCGTGGTGTCAATTTAGACCCGCTGGCCAAGTGGTCCAAGGTAGGGCTTAAAATTTATGATTCACCCGTGCCCATTGGCGCCACACCTGAGTACCTTGCCGGGCACTACATGCTGCAATCAGCATCCTCCATTTGTGCTGTGATGGCACTTGCCCCACAGATGAACGAGCGGATCCTGGACATGGCATGTGCTCCTGGTGGCAAAACGACGTACATCGCTCAGCTGATGAAAAATACGGGTACTATCATTGCAAATGATTTAAAGAAGCAGCGTCTTAAAGCGACAGTTGCGAACCTACATCGACTTGGCGTGAAGAACACAACAGTATCGTGTTACGATGGGCGAAAGGTGCCAAGTTTATATAAGAGTTTTGATCGTGTCTTGCTTGATGCTCCTTGCACGGGTATGGGAGTTATTGCGCGGGACCCGTCCATCAAAATGCAGAAGGGTGAAAAGGACATTCAGCGTCTTGCGCACTTGCAAAAAGAATTACTGCTTGCTGCCATTGATGCCGTTGATGCCAAGTCCAAGACGGGAGGCTACATTCTCTACTCGACATGTTCCGTCATGGTTGATGAAAACGAGGCTGTTGTAGACTACGCTTTGCACAAGCGTTGCGTTAAGCTCGTTGATACGGGTCTGGACCATGGTAAATCGGGCTTTGCCCGCTACCAGCATCAACGATTCCATCCATCAATGCAGCTCACACGTCGATTTTACCCGCACGTGCACAATATGGACGGTTTCTATGTGGCGAAGTTTAAGAAGTACGCTAATTCCATGCCTTCGGAAGAAAAAGAAAAGAAGAAGACGCGTGATGAGCTCGAGGACGATGCAGAACAGGCTTCTGTCACCACGAAGCAGCGGATAAAAGCAGAAAAGGAGCGCAAGCAAGCAGCTGAAGACGTTGAGGCAGTAGTTACACAAGAGAATCAAAGTGATGACGATGCAAACGAAGAAGACAAAAGGCCTATAAAGAAGCACAAGCAGGGGCCAAATAGAGAAAAGAAGCACGTTGTTAAAGGCAAGAAGCCGAACCGATCTCGCAAGCGTTAGACACCTTTTGGTATGAACAGGGTAGCGAAAAAAAATAGAGCCTGGCCGCAAGAGTTTCAAGATACTTTAAATTTGTGTTTTCTGCTTGCTATTTAATACTACCGATCTTGGTACGTCAAAGTGGTTTTGTCAACTTCAAAAAGCTTGATGTGATTCCACACGGGGCAGGTATAATTGTTGCAATTTCCAAATGCGTCTCGATCAGCACATGCTGTGCACGCAACTTTTAAAGCCATCACAGCCTTTTCATGCCTCGCAAACGCAGTGTGAATTGCCAACAGACTTCGCTGTGGATTAGCAGAGCAGTTTTGACAGAGCGCATTTATGCCAATCGACCCGCAGAGCCGACAATGCTTGCTCAGGTAGAACGAGTCTATCGATCGAAAGCCACAACCAATCGTACTTGTTGGTGAAGGATTGTCGAAAGCATACTGGCGAGCTTTCACGGACGTTCGAGGAAGTGTCGCGTACCATGATCGAATGTTTGCCCCAGTGAGCAGAAATAGCCGTTCGAGACTTGGAATGATCTACGAACAAACGATGTTGTCAGCACAATAGCGATCAATTTAACATTGTTATTCATACCTGCTTGTTGATGTAGTAGTGGTAATTGATGCTATAGCGTTTTCGTTTGCTAAAGTATTCATCAGGTGACACAACCAAGTCCATCAAACGCGCACCAGGAGAGCCGTTTACAACAACGTAAGGCACTCGTTCTGCATACCGAGGTTCCGCTCGTGAATCTTTTCCCATGGCTTTGATACTAACAAGTGCTGCAGGAGGAGCACTACACATCATAATGAAGCTTAGAGTCAATCGCTCAATTAATTCAGAATATACTCAGTACCTTCCATTGCTGTATGTTCCCAAACGTACTTCTTTCGCGAAGATAAATTCTTTAAGTGGCACACGATTCTCTATGATTTGAATCCAGAATCTCTCCAACTTCTCCTTTACTTTGGACAAATCACAAGACTCAAATAAAGTACTAAGCGAAGTTTTTAATGCGTGCTTAACCACACCGCACGAATCGCGTCGGACCGTTTCAATCCCTTTTGATTCAATTGTGCCGACCTTTTGTGTTGGATTCTCAAACTTATTGCCAACGTAGCGCTTTTTGGATACAAGAAAGCAGCCCATGTAGACCTTTTCGAGTTTCAATGTCACTGGTCTAAATAAAGTAAACAATATAAATAAGATGTTTATCAATGTCGTATCAGTTTAATGACGAGATGCATTACCTTGGATTAGATGCAGTTACAGCGTTCGCAATTTCTTGGCCAATTTGAAACGCATCTGTTTTGGACCTTCCAGTAAGCAGAACAAAGACGCTATCTGTATCACCATACACCACTTTCGCATTCCATTCAGATCGCTCTTCTATCAATCGAACAGTTGCTTCAAGTGTGCATCGTCCAGTCTACACGAAGCAAATAGAGCGAGTAAGCACACCTTGGACACAAGCGAGCGCATGACTGAGAAACCTGAACAATGGCATCAGCTAATTGAGCGCATGGCATACGTCCAGAGAAACCAGCCGCTGTATAACCATATGTCACATTTGAAATTAACTTGAGCGCCAACTGTCGAGCGTACAAAACTTTTTCCAAGCGTTTCTGCTTTGAATTTTTTGCCGACTTCATTGCTTTTTTCACCATTATTCGAGTTGAAAGAATTTCATCTAGAATAAGCGGTAGCACCCCATGTCGATAGCTTTTCGGACAAAACAGAGTGCCGTTCGGTGCAACAATGACGTCATTTTTGCATTGCAGTAGTCCAACTGCGCTGGGGGAGAAATCAACAACTCCAAGCGATGTCTCCAGCTCTGAGTCCTGACCATCTTTCAAACGGCCAAGTATGGTGGAGTAGCACATATTGTACCCTATTACAAGGGACGGATAGAGAGACTATAATTTCTTCATTAACAGCAAATCGGAATTGTGCAAGTATACTAGATGAGCGCTTACCCACCCGAAAGTCAAGTACTACGACAGGATCACTATAAAAGCTTGAATGCGGTTCCATTACTAGTGGAATACATTCCATCGGAGCTTGACCAGCCACTTGTGTCTTGCTCGGTGATATTAACAAATAATTTTTCCGCTTCGTCACTCGCAGCATGACAGCCTCGACTCGGTATTGGGACCCTCGAGATAGGACGGAATAAAAATCGATTCCAAATAGTCGAGCCATTTCGCTATCGAAAATGACAAGAATTAAGAAAGGTCAATGGTAACACATGATCGAAAAGACGCGCACCTAGTTCTTGTTATTAACTGCATTTTATAAATGATTTGAATATTGAGTTTGGCTCGATCCATAATGTATTTTAAAACCTTCCAGCGCATTGAGCCACCAATCTGAAACCAAGACGTTAATTGTTCGGCAGAATACACTGGATATTTTCGTTTTAAAACAGCCCACACAACGTCTTCGAGTGCGTAGCGCGATAATTTAAGCTGTATATACATAAAATAGCCGTCAGCTGTTTATCTAGATAACAAGCAAACGCGACCCGTACCTCAGATCTCGTCATTCGCCAGAGATTTATAATATACCTACCGTGTATCCATAGCCCAGCTGCCTTATTTACTCCCCAAGTTGTACCGATAGACGCTTCTTTTTGGCTGTCACCCTCTCGCCCTAGCACTGTAGTTCTGTTTCGAAGATCCATTGGGGCTGATGGAAGACGTGAAAGCGACTGAATGAGATTTACCTTGCAATTCAATCGCACAAGAAAAGGTAAAAACGCTTTGCCGTTTCAAACAAACTAAAAAGGATTCTTACATTAATCTTAGAAGCTCGGTCGACAAGATACCCAATGGAAGCCTTTTGAACTTCAAATCCTGCCAAAAAGTCTGGATCCCACCGATTTACAACTTCTTCCAGTAAGCAGAAAAGCTCGCGTTCGTCTGACGCGAATGACACCGAAGAGTTTTTGCTTCCTACGCCCAAAATCACGCTTTCAGGCGCTGCTTCTTCCATCCCGTCTAATTTAACCATAAGTATGCCATAATCTTTTGTCTTGGTATCGCTTGGTCCCTCTTGGGCATCAACGGCATAGCATATCACTTGTACCGGATCGTAAAGAGGGTTTGGCAGCAGACTGGCGCGCGACCCGGCAAATACTTCGATTGACAAAATTGTAATATTTGACGCAATAGTCAGCGAGCTCAGCGTGCTCGAAAGCGAAGCTGTGGGCACTAATGACGAGTAAGCACGCTTGCGTCGTGACTTATTAAGTGAATAAAGAGTAAGCAATCAGTGTGGTCACTTCATACACATAAATATTCGCACCTCAGTTGTTTTTTGAAATGCTTCGGCATCAATACTTACCCAAGCTTCGACAGTTGAAGCGTCTGGAGGCATCCTTGCTGGCATTCGTAAGCAGCGCATCTGTCCAGAAGTGTCGGTCATGAAATGCCGCTCAATGCAAAAAAAGTTTTCAACTTCTCGATACACTTATACCTTTTCGCCACTTCCACGAACAATGCTTGGCTTTTTTATCCTGGAAAGCTTGCACCATCTTGCATTGTCGAGCTTTAAACTGCCTTCGCCACTGCGATGCCGATATAATAGTTGCCGCGCGAAAGCCGTATCAAATTCTGGCAAATTTTTTATATTTTGTGGGGTAAAGTCATATTTTTTTCCTCCAAATACCATCGCTTTTTCAGGAATTTCAGCTGCGTTGCTGTAACATACGGGTTGGTACTACTTGCATGATCAGAAAGCCTTGTCAATTAGTACAATTTCATACGCAAAAAAGCTAAAAGAGCAGAATCGATTACCTTCATTGGAGTTATGCCAAGATCTCGCGAAGATGAAAGAATTTGCAAATAAGTTGGAGGGTCAGGACTGAACATCCACAAGCGAGAATTGCTTTCTGCAGCTTCTGGCGGTTGCATTCTTTGACTTGCACCATGTGGTTGTGGATGCGGCGTCAAAGACGACGCGACAAAATCAACAGGTCTATCCTCTTCTTTTAGGGGAGTCAAAGAAACTGACTTTTGAGGCCGAGGTGGTAAAAGATCTTTCATGTCTTCAACTAAAGGAATGTCTTCTATATTGGACCCAAACTTGGAAGACCTTGCCTTAGAAGATTTGACTTCATGGAATCATTAGAGGGCTAGTATTCGAACATCAAATTTAAACAAATGTTTTCAAACCTTAATTTGCCTTCCTGTTGAAGCACGGACGACCACACGAGGGCTTCCAAGTTCGCTAACTGGACTCGTTTTCGCTCGGGATATGCGCTCTGCAACATCCCACCAACTGACGCTAGTTGACTGATCAACGGCTGGGCTGGTATTATATTTTACAATTAGCTGCTGTGATGCCAAGATATCGCCAATTTCAGCATGTTGTTCATTCAAATTATCAATGCCTTCACTATCATGTTCGCTATCATTGGGTGTATCGTAGTTGACATGCTCGTCGTCCTGGCGACATTCAGCTTTTTTCTGATCCGACTCACTCATCTGTTGCATGTCTAAAAGAAGGGTCACAATTTCTCGGTCTTCTTTCTGTGGAAATACACACAACAATGTTAAATGTTGGGCTGCATAATTCGCCAGCAACCATATTACCTGATCGTTCTCACAAGCAATACCGCCTTCATTCTCAGCTTGGCTATAAGAAAATTTGCTTTCGGCAGCGATCGAATTTCCGCATGACATTACATCACCCGCAAATTGTGGGCCATGTTGGTCGCAACAATCAATCTCATTATGCTGCTGTTGCTCTTCTAATCTAGCCATTACCATATCTACGGAATCTTTAATTTTCTTCTTGAAAAATGACTGTGAAAGGAGCGACGATGCCGATTTTGCCGGTGAAGGACTCGTTGATGACTCGTTTGATATGTCCGAATTGCGCAGTAAGCTAAGTGACAATTCAGGCGTTCCCCTTTCACCATTCTGGATACGGCGCAGCCTTTCTTCCTATCAAATCAATAGATAATCACATTTCTCGCAACGCTAGTAATCAATTACACTTTGTTACCTCCCAGATAGCCGCCAACGATGGCACATGACGTAAGTCTCCTACACCCTCTGCTTTCTTGTGCTGAAGCTGAAATTGTTTGGGGTTCAAAATGCATGCAGCTGCCACATCAACCTCTAACGCACAGCAGCATGTTCGATCAAACCATTGTTTAGGCCGTTCAAGAATCGGCGCATGGCGTCCTTTGAAAGAAGTCTCGCTCTTTTCTATTCCGTTTATTTTTTCTGTTGGCGTCGTGGAAAGCAAAAAAATGCGGAATATGCCGGTATTGGTAGCTTCCATAAGATGCTCTTGGGACACTGGAAGTGGAAATCGGAACTTTACGATATAGAATTCGTCAAAAAGTTGTTATCAAACGTTCAATTCTTCAAGCGTACCTTGACATTGCTAAATGCGACGTGATTCATTCCTTCAATACTGTAATCTGCAAAAACCTGAATTCATTCACTTAGAGATGTTTGTCAAATTGATGTTGATGCCCCAAATGCGAACCAGAATCGTACCTGCAGCAGAAACGGTATGTGTGACTCGTACGGCTGAAAGTGTCTATCTCCAATACTCCCGCTTTCCAACAATCTCACGACATATGGAACCGCACGTGGATTGTACAAAAATATTTGAACGAAAAGCTTTGATCTCAGATGGTATCCGTAAAACGGCGTTCCTTGAACAATGAGCATCTACAAGTAAGTAAGAAACCAGATCGCACTGAATGCTTCATTCCACTTTTATACCTTGGCAATAATTTTACTGGATTTTGATGAATCCGTTGCATATTTATCAGTTTGTTGTCTTTGTTGCTGGTTCAAGGCATTTGCAGTTTCAATGTCCTTTGCTAATTGGGGCAAGAGCTTTCGTAGCCGTTCGGGATCCTCAAAATCCGGGTCATTTTCCGCATTAAAGTAAAAATATGGAAATATCTAATCATCGTTGTTGCAGACCATTTGCGTAAATCATCAAATATTCTGTTTATAATAGAGAAAGTATCTTACGCCATGAACATGTACAAGGGCTTTTTGTCCAGCTGGTGTAGCGCCGAAAACCCGAACAATCGGCACCTCGTGGGCATGTTGATAACAAGGAGAATCCGGCAAATATTCAATGCTGCCAGTAGGCAGCGGGCTTCTCATGTAGTAGTCTACCACGACAGCCTCGACGCGAAGCTCTTCAGCATCCATGCTCAATCTTCGATTTTATAACATCTTTTTTTATTTAATTTGAATAAAAAAAACGGTACAGTGTACCGCGGTATCATCCCTTCGGTCGTTGCAACGCGCGATAAAGTTAAAGCATGAACAGACACGCGCTGGCCGAGGCCTCGAGTCTGCATGACGGTCCCGTGCCCGTCTACCTGATGGGAGAAATTGCGAGTGTGTATGAAGGACTTTCAGCTGTGCAACTTTCAGCTAAAGAAGTATTTTGCTTGTTATTGTCTACAGACTCGACGAAGGCAAGTGATCGCGACGCGGAAAAGACGGCCGACTATATTCTAAGAAGGCTTAATAAGAGTAATCTTAACGTAAAGCTGAAGGCATTACAGATCATTGCAGTGAGGATTGAGACAGCATTGGCATCATTGGGAGTGCTCTTACAATGTTTATATGATGTCGTTGTCGCTAGTTTTGCATTCGAGAAGGCAGTCCCACTTTCTCGGATGCGATTAGAGAAGAAGAGCAGGAAATTCTTGCTTATATACGTAGGTGGAAAGCAGTATGCAGAGAGTCGTTGCAATTAAGCTCACGGTATTGTTGCTCCAAATGGCAGAATTTTCAGGTCCTCCAGATCCTGTGTATGGAGATGAGAAGTATCGTCGTATACGAGTAGCAGCTCAAGTAAGAAAAAAGTTCTGCCTACCTATTATTTACGTGTGCAATGGTTCACGTCATATTATTGTTTTAGGAAGCCTTGGTGTGCTTAAATGATGGATTTTTGTCGAGTCAGAAAGTAGAGTCACCTCAGCTTGAGCAAGAGACACCTCAGTGTGCTTCAAGGCCATGGCAGGCACAGGAAGGAGAAAGTGCACAGTCATATAACCATTCAAATGGTGTTTACAATCAGGGACAGTCGGAACGGCAGCTTTCAAGTGTTGGTGGGTCGTGGGGGCAGCCGCTGGGCTCGAGTCGTCCTACTCCGTATCAAGACAACCCATCTGTAGGATACAATAATGCAGCTGCTTGCTACAATGGTCCTGCGGGTGGAGGCTACAATGCTCCATCACCAGGCTTGAATGGTCGATCACGAAACTTTCAAGCTCCAAATGAAGCGGGTAATGGCCACATGGGCAAAAGCTTACATGGTTCAAATGAGAGCTATGGACAAAATATTGAAAATTCGGGTTGCTACGAGTACAACCAAGCTGGTACATCCAGCGTAAATACTCCAAATATACCACAGCAGCAGCCAAGTGGCTTTAACTCGTGGGCAGCATCGGCGGGAACAGGCTTAACTACTAAGACTGCAGGCGCAGGTGTATGGAGTAGCTCAGGATATCAGAAGAAGGATTCGGCATCTGACAATGAGCCCCGGTACAACCCGTCTACACTACGAGACAACCGCCCTACAGTGTTAGTGGGTCACACACTTAGCTTTCCTAAACCAGCAGGTGGATTCGGCCGAAGCAATGCGAGTGCACCGTCAGGACTAGGTGGATTTGAAAGCGGCACGTACAATCCGAATGCTGTCCGCAGTGCTGTCGCTGAAAACTCGTTTAATGGCGGAAACAACGCACGAAGCAATTTCGGTGGAGGCTACCAGTCAGGGGGCCCTCCTTCTTATATGGATAATGCAAGTCGCCCTGCTCACCGCATTGGTAGCTTAGGTCTTCCTGTAAATGGGCAGCCGCTCAATAATGTACCGACGACAGCTCTTGGAAAGAAAGCTGAAGTGCTGAAAAAGATGGGAACGGCTGCATTAGAGAAGTGGGACCGCCGCAACATGGATAAGTCAATGGCTTCCTCCTTGGCTGATAACGACGAATTGCGTGCCGGTCCGCAAGTGATTGACCACGGGTTCTTTCAATTAAATGGTCAGCAGGGGACTGGAGGAGGTGACACAAGCAGGTATGTAATAATTTTGATAGTCATTTATAGTTTACCTTACGACCTCATTTACTGACACAGGGACTACGAGCGTACGATGATCGATAGTTTGTGTGCATCAGCAGGGCTTTCGCGCGCACCGTCGGCTGATGACCTCAAGCGCTTTCTTGACCTTGCGCAGACGCTAGATGCACAAACTATTGGCGATATTTTGCTCGATAAGCTGGAGGATGACACCTGGCAGGTTCGATTGAAAGGGTTGCACGTAGTTCTAGGACTACTGGACTCTCCTGGTGCTAAACTGTACCAAGAGTTCTTCGAAGCTAATCTGGAAGTTATTAAAGAGGTTCGTAGAACAATCTGATGTGATTTGCAAAGTAGTTATGCTGACTAATATACGTGTGCTGAAATTAAGTTGCGAAAAGATGTTAAGCCCAGTGTGGTATCCAAAACGCTTCAGCTTTTGCGTGCTCTTGGTCACGCAGATAAAGCGATTCGGGCTCCTCCGTCAGGTGCTAGATGCTCAAACTCCACGCAGACACAGCGCGGTAGCCCTATAACTAAGACACATCACGAAGTTGACCTCCTTGGATTAAGCTCTCTAAGTCTTGAGTCAGCACCTGGCCCAACAAACAAATGCGTTATAAATACTCTCGACCTTCTAGGTTCCGCTAACCATTCACAGCTTCCACCGCCTCCAGCGCATCGGCAAGAAGTCTCGGTATGTACGGCAGCACTTTGCATGCGTCAAAAGCGGGATAATAAATCATCCGTTTACTTTGCTTCATAATGCAGCTATTAGATGGTTTTGACGCAGTCAAGAGCTCAAGGTCATCTGATCAAACGTCATACTGCCCTTCGTTACAGCAGCATTACCAGCAGCCTTTGCAAGATAAGCACAAGACATTTGGCCATTTTGGAAAGGAATTGTATGCAGTAACTAACTCACCTCGCGGCGCTAGTATGGTGGTAGCTGCACAACCTCATGGTACTTGTGATGATCGTCGGCTTGGTGGGGGGCAATCAGCTTTCAACTTCATGTAATCAATATGTTTACTGCTCATATAGGGTCAAATAGATCTCTAACTCTAGACTTTATCAAGGCAAGAGCCTGAAATGAAGCTCCATTATTGTAATACCTCGCGCTTCTTCACAATCTGTATTATCTGTTTATGCTGGAGCTCGAATACCCCAAAGGCCTATGCTCGAATACGTTTCTTACAAGAGCCAGCAATAGCTCCTTTACCTTTACGCTTAGCGTGCCTTTCAATGAACTTGTCTGGGTCCCACAACTCTTGTCGAATATTATTATAAGGGCCATTAAGAATGACCAGAACTTTTGTGTCGCGGTGGTAAGTTAGTCCAGTGATGAGCTTTGGGGTGATAAGGAAGTACTGCGGTAGCTTGCTACCACATGAAGATTTAGTGATTCGCTGGAAAACTTTGCGCTCATTGTACACGTCCATCCCCTGGTTAATCTCATCCACCACCCGAAATGGACACTTGGTTAGACTCTGGAGAGCCATCAAGTACATGATAGTACCAACAGATTTTTCCTACAAAATAAATTTGTCAATAATTGGCTAATCGACAAGCGCTCGTCTTAAATAAAAAGTAACGTACTCCGCCAGATTGTTCCTCAGCATTCATTGTCGAAAGCTTGGTGTTCTTGCGGAACTGAGCACGGCGTTCGATGCCCCACTTAGCTACATCCTAAAGTATTCAAGTCCGTATCATTAGTTATATGCATTCTATTGCGTCATTCAACACCAATCTAACCACTCACCGGATCCTCGTCATCAAGCAAAATTTCACCAACACAGCCAATGTCCTTGAAAAAGCTTCGAAACGACGTATCGATATTTTGAACCACTTCTTTGAGGTCGGCGTGCCATTTTACCTTTTAAACCAAACCGTGATATCGTTAGCGCGCAAAACTATTGAAACTTCGAAATTTATCGACCTGACCTTTATTCTGTTAATTTTTTCTTCACCATGATTGACAAAACTCTCCAAATCTGCCATATTGGCTTCATCGTCCTGAATTTCTTTTATCACACGCTCATACACTTCGCGAATACTTTTGTCCCCACGAAAGCATTCTAGTGCCGCTTTGTTGTTTTCAATTTTGCCAAGTAATTCATCTAAATCGTCTGGAAGTTGGTTGAAGCGCTCTTCATAAGAATCCCAAGGAGCATCCTTCTCAGCTTTGTGTTTAAGCAGCATCGCCTCTTTCGCTACAGTCAGCAATCGTTCTTTTGCAAGCTTGTACGCTTCTCGCAGTCCGCTAGAAGTGCATCACAAAAGACTGAATACATTAATATAAAATAGCAGGTGCACAATGCCTACCGGAACGTGCTCTCAATTTGCGTTAAGTGCTTTTCTGTAAAATCCACTCGAACTTGCTGTGTACCAAGCTGTAATGAAAGGCATGTCTCACGGACGCAAGCTTTGTACAGATCTCTAATGAGCAACAAACATTGTTTGATCTGCTGGGCTTGTCTAGTTGTAGCAACACCAAAAATTAAATGGGTCAGCACGTTCAAGCATCTACAAACCCATTCAGCTTACTTAGATACTTGGTTTCTGAGTTTTCGTACTATTGCTTCCTCTTTTGCCGAAACATCCTGAATCAAATTAGGTTTTACGATAAGATCGTTCCGCAAAAAGTCGTCTCTCACTGTACTTACTTGTGCCAGCTCACTCTTAAGCGAGTAAACTTTATTTTCGCCTTCAGCAATCTTGTCATCCAAACGAATAATCGCCTTCCGTAGTGAGCGTATTTCGGTAATTCGATGCTGAACTTTTCGCTTTGCTTCGGCATATAATTTCTCCTGCTCTTTCAGCTCAGTAATCTAAGCATATTGACATACACCCGAGCTTAATTGCAAATGTGTAATTAT
>NC_090615.1:3141141-3161628 GCF_004359215.1 Bremia lactucae | reverse complement strand
TTCCATCCCGTCTAATTTAACCATAAGTATGCCATAATCTTTTGTCTTGGTATCGCTTGGTCCCTCTTGGGCATCAACGGCATAGCATATCACTTGTACCGGATCGTAAAGAGGGTTTGGCAGCAGACTGGCGCGCGACCCGGCAAATACTTCGATTGACAAAATTGTAATATTTGACGCAATAGTCAGCGAGCTCAGCGTGCTCGAAAGCGAAGCTGTGGGCACTAATGACGAGTAAGCACGCTTGCGTCGTGACTTATTAAGTGAATAAAGAGTAAGCAATCAGTGTGGTCACTTCATACACATAAATATTCGCACCTCAGTTGTTTTTTGAAATGCTCCGGCATCAATACTTACCCAAGCTTCGACAGTTGAAGCGTCTGGAGGCATCCTTGCTGGCATTCGTAAGCAGCGCATCTGTCCAGAAGTGTCGGTCATGTAATGCCGCTCAATGCAAAAAAAGTTTTCAAGTTCTCTATACACTTATACCTTTTCGCCACTTCCACGAACAATGCTTGGCTTTTTTATCCTGGAAAGCTTGCACCATCTTGCATTGTCGAGCTTTGAACTGCCTTCGCCACTGCGATGCCGATATAATAGTTGCCGCGCGAAAGCCGTATCAAATTCTGGCAGTTTTTTTATATTTTGTGGGGTAAAGTCATATTTTTTTCCTCCAAATACCATCGCTTTTTCAGGAATTTCAGCTGCGTTGCTGTAACATACGGGTTGGTACTACTTGCATGATCAGTAAGCCTTGTCAATTAGTACAATTTCATACGCAAAAAAGCTAAAAGAGCAGAATCGATTACCTTCATTGGAGTTATGCCAAGATCTCGCGAAGATGAAAGAATTTGCGAATAAGTTGGAGGGTCAGGACTGAACATCCACAAGCGAGAATTGCTTTCTGCAGCTTCTGGCGGTTGCATTCTTTGACTTGCACCATGTGGTTGTGGATGCGGCGTCAAAGACGACGCGACAAAATCAACAGGTCTATCCTCTTCTTTTAGGGGAGTCAAAGAAACTGACTTTTGAGGCCGAGGTGGTAAAAGATCTTTCATGTCTTCAACTAAAGGAATGTCTTCTATATTGGACCCAAACTTGGAAGACCTTGCCTTATGAAGATTTGACTTCATGGAATCATTAGAGGGCTAGTATTCGAACATCAAATTTAAACAAATGTTTTCAAACCTTAATTTGCCTTCCTGTTGAAGCACGGACGACCACACGAGGGCTTCCAAGTTCGCTAACTGGACTCGTTTTCGCTCGGGATATGCGCTCTGCAACATCCCACCAACTGACGCTAGTTGACTGATCAACGGCTGGGCTGGTATTATATTTTACAATTAGCTGCTGTGATGCCAAGATATCGCCAATTTCAGCATGTTGTTCATTCAAATTATCAATGCCTTCACTATCATGTTCGCTATCATTGGGTGTATCGTAGTTGACATGCTCGTCGTCCTGGCGACATTCAGCTTTTTTCTGATCCGACTCACTCATCTGTTGCATGTCTAAAAGAAGGGTCACAATTTCTCGGTCTTCTTTCTGTGGAAATACACACAACAATGTTAAATGTTGGGCTGCATAATTCGCCAGCAACCATATTACCTGATCGTTCTCACAAGCAATACCGCCTTCATTCTCAGCTTGGCTATAAGAAAATTTGCTTTCGGCAGCGATCGAATTTCCGCATGACATTACATCACCCGCAAATTGTGGGCCATGTTGGTCGCAACAATCAATCTCATTATGCTGCTGTTGCTCTTCTAATCTAGCCATTACCATATCTACGGAATCTTTAATTTTCTTCTTGAAAAATGACTGTGAAAGGAGCGACGATGCCGATTTTGCCGGTGAAGGACTCGTTGATGACTCGTTTGATATGTCCGAATTGCGCAGTAAGCTAAGTGACAATTCAGGCGTTCCCCTTTCACCATTCTGGATACGGCGCAGCCTTTCTTCCTATCAAATCAATAGATAATCACATTTCTCGCAACGCTAGTAATCAATTACACTTTGTTACCTCCCAGATAGCCGCCAACGATGGCACATGACGTAAGTCTCCTACACCCTCTGCTTTCTTGTGCTGAAGCTGAAATTGTTTGGGGTTCAAAATGCATGCAGCTGCCACATCAACCTCTAACGCACAGCAGCATGTTCGATCAAACCATTGTTTAGGCCGTTCAAGAATCGGCGCATGGCGTCCTTTGAAAGAAGTCTCGCTCTTTTCTATTCCGTTTATTTTTTCTGTTGGCGTCGTGGAAAGCAAAAAAATGCGGAATATGCCGGTATTGGTAGCTTCCATAAGATGCTCTTGGGACACTGGAAGTGGAAATCGGAACTTTACGATATAGAATTCGTCAAAAAGTTGTTATCAAACGTTCAATTCTTCAAGCGTACCTTGACATTGCTAAATGCGACGTGATTCATTCCTTCAATACTGTAATCTGCAAAAACCTGAATTCATTCACTTAGAGATGTTTGTCAAATTGATGTTGATGCCCCAAATGCGAACCAGAATCGTACCTGCAGCAGAAACGGTATGTGTGACTCGTACGGCTGAAAGTGTCTATCTCCAATACTCCCGCTTTCCAACAATCTCACGACATATGGAACCGCACGTGGATTGTACAAAAATATTTGAACGAAAAGCTTTGATCTCAGATGGTATCCGTAAAACGGCGTTCCTTGAACAATGAGCATCTACAAGTAAGTAAGAAACCAGATCGCACTGAATGCTTCATTCCACTTTTATACCTTGGCAATAATTTTACTGGATTTTGATGAATCCGTTGCATATTTATCAGTTTGTTGTCTTTGTTGCTGGTTCAAGGCATTTGCAGTTTCAATGTCCTTTGCTAATTGGGGCAAGAGCTTTCGTAGCCGTTCGGGATCCTCAAAATCCGGGTCATTTTCCGCATTAAAGTAAAAATATGGAAATATCTAATCATCGTTGTTGCAGACCATTTGCGTAAATCATCAAATATTCTGTTTATAATAGAGAAAGTATCTTACGCCATGAACATGTACAAGGGCTTTTTGTCCAGCTGGTGTAGCGCCGAAAACCCGAACAATCGGCACCTCGTGGGCATGTTGATAACAAGGAGAATCCGGCAAATATTCAATGCTGCCAGTAGGCAGCGGGCTTCTCATGTAGTAGTCTACCACGACAGCCTCGACGCGAAGCTCTTCAGCATCCATGCTCAATCTTCGATTTTATAACATCTTTTTTTATTTAATTTGAATAAAAAAAACGGTACAGTGTACCGCGGTATCATCCCTTCGGTCGTTGCAACGCGCGATAAAGTTAAAGCATGAACAGACACGCGCTGGCCGAGGCCTCGAGTCTGCATGACGGTCCCGTGCCCGTCTACCTGATGGGAGAAATTGCGAGTGTGTATGAAGGACTTTCAGCTGTGCAACTTTCAGCTAAAGAAGTATTTTGCTTGTTATTGTCTACAGACTCGACGAAGGCAAGTGATCGCGACGCGGAAAAGACGGCCGACTATATTCTAAGAAGGCTTAATAAGAGTAATCTTAACGTAAAGCTGAAGGCATTACAGATCATTGCAGTGAGGATTGAGACAGCATTGGCATCATTGGGAGTGCTCTTACAATGTTTATATGATGTCGTTGTCGCTAGTTTTGCATTCGAGAAGGCAGTCCCACTTTCTCGGATGCGATTAGAGAAGAAGAGCAGGAAATTCTTGCTTATATACGTAGGTGGAAAGCAGTATGCAGAGAGTCGTTGCAATTAAGCTCACGGTATTGTTGCTCCAAATGGCAGAATTTTCAGGTCCTCCAGATCCTGTGTATGGAGATGAGAAGTATCGTCGTATACGAGTAGCAGCTCAAGTAAGAAAAAAGTTCTGCCTACCTATTATTTACGTGTGCAATGGTTCACGTCATATTATTGTTTTAGGAAGCCTTGGTGTGCTTAAATGATGGATTTTTGTCGAGTCAGAAAGTAGAGTCACCTCAGCTTGAGCAAGAGACACCTCAGTGTGCTTCAAGGCCATGGCAGGCACAGGAAGGAGAAAGTGCACAGTCATATAACCATTCAAATGGTGTTTACAATCAGGGACAGTCGGAACGGCAGCTTTCAAGTGTTGGTGGGTCGTGGGGGCAGCCGCTGGGCTCGAGTCGTCCTACTCCGTATCAAGACAACCCATCTGTAGGATACAATAATGCAGCTGCTTGCTACAATGGTCCTGCGGGTGGAGGCTACAATGCTCCATCACCAGGCTTGAATGGTCGATCACGAAACTTTCAAGCTCCAAATGAAGCGGGTAATGGCCACATGGGCAAAAGCTTACATGGTTCAAATGAGAGCTATGGACAAAATATTGAAAATTCGGGTTGCTACGAGTACAACCAAGCTGGTACATCCAGCGTAAATACTCCAAATATACCACAGCAGCAGCCAAGTGGCTTTAACTCGTGGGCAGCATCGGCGGGAACAGGCTTAACTACTAAGACTGCAGGCGCAGGTGTATGGAGTAGCTCAGGATATCAGAAGAAGGATTCGGCATCTGACAATGAGCCCCGGTACAACCCGTCTACACTACGAGACAACCGCCCTACAGTGTTAGTGGGTCACACACTTAGCTTTCCTAAACCAGCAGGTGGATTCGGCCGAAGCAATGCGAGTGCACCGTCAGGACTAGGTGGATTTGAAAGCGGCACGTACAATCCGAATGCTGTCCGCAGTGCTGTCGCTGAAAACTCGTTTAATGGCGGAAACAACGCACGAAGCAATTTCGGTGGAGGCTACCAGTCAGGGGGCCCTCCTTCTTATATGGATAATGCAAGTCGCCCTGCTCACCGCATTGGTAGCTTAGGTCTTCCTGTAAATGGGCAGCCGCTCAATAATGTACCGACGACAGCTCTTGGAAAGAAAGCTGAAGTGCTGAAAAAGATGGGAACGGCTGCATTAGAGAAGTGGGACCGCCGCAACATGGATAAGTCAATGGCTTCCTCCTTGGCTGATAACGACGAATTGCGTGCCGGTCCGCAAGTGATTGACCACGGGTTCTTTCAATTAAATGGTCAGCAGGGGACTGGAGGAGGTGACACAAGCAGGTATGTAATAATTTTGATAGTCATTTATAGTTTACCTTACGACCTCATTTACTGACACAGGGACTACGAGCGTACGATGATCGATAGTTTGTGTGCATCAGCAGGGCTTTCGCGCGCACCGTCGGCTGATGACCTCAAGCGCTTTCTTGACCTTGCGCAGACGCTAGATGCACAAACTATTGGCGATATTTTGCTCGATAAGCTGGAGGATGACACCTGGCAGGTTCGATTGAAAGGGTTGCACGTAGTTCTAGGACTACTGGACTCTCCTGGTGCTAAACTGTACCAAGAGTTCTTCGAAGCTAATCTGGAAGTTATTAAAGAGGTTCGTAGAACAATCTGATGTGATTTGCAAAGTAGTTATGCTGACTAATATACGTGTGCTGAAATTAAGTTGCGAAAAGATGTTAAGCCCAGTGTGGTATCCAAAACGCTTCAGCTTTTGCGTGCTCTTGGTCACGCAGATAAAGCGATTCGGGCTCCTCCGTCAGGTGCTAGATGCTCAAACTCCACGCAGACACAGCGCGGTAGCCCTATAACTAAGACACATCACGAAGTTGACCTCCTTGGATTAAGCTCTCTAAGTCTTGAGTCAGCACCTGGCCCAACAAACAAACGCGTTATAAATACTCTCGACCTTCTAGGTTCCGCTAACCATTCACAGCTTCCACCGCCTCCAGCGCATCGGCAAGAAGTCTCGGTATGTACGGCAGCACTTTGCATGCGTCAAAAGCGGGATAATAAATCATCCGTTTACTTTGCTTCATAATGCAGCTATTAGATGGTTTTGACGCAGTCAAGAGCTCAAGGTCATCTGATCAAACGTCATACTGCCCTTCGTTAAAGCAGCATTACCAGCAGCCTTTTCTAGATAAGCACAAGACATTTGGCCATTTTGGAAAGGAATTGTATGCAGTAACTAACTCACCTCGCGGCGCTAGTATGGTGGTAGCTGCACAACCTCATGGTACTTGTGATGATCGTCGGCTTGGTGGGGGGCAATCAGCTTTCAACTTCATGTAATCAATATGTTTACTGCTCATATAGGGTCAAATAGATCTCTAACTCTAGACTTTATCAAGGCAAAAGCCTGAAATGAAGCTTCATTATTGTAATACCTCGCGCTTCTTCACAATCTGTATTATCTGTTTATGCTGGAGCTCGAATACTCAAAGGCCTATGCTCGAATACGTTTCTTACAAGAGCCAGCAATAGCTCCTTTACCTTTACGCTTAGCGTGCCTTTCAATGAACTTGTCTGGGTCCCACAACTCTTGTCGAATATTATTATAAGGGCCATTAAGAATGACCAGAACTTTTGTGTCGCGGTGGTAAGTTAGTCCAGTGATGAGCTTTGGGGTGATAAGGAAGTACTGCGGTAGCTTGCTACCACATGAAGATTTAGTGATTCGCTGGAAAACTTTGCGCTCATTGTATACGTCCATCCCCTGGTTAATCTCATCCACCACCCGAAATGGACACTTGGTTAGACTCTGGAGAGCCATCAAGTACATGATAGTACCAACAGATTTTTCCTACAAAATAAATTTGTCAATAATTGGCTAATCGACAAGCGCTCGTCTTAAATGAAAAGTAACGTACTCCGCCAGATTGTTCCTCAGCATTCATTGTTGAAAGCTTGGTGTTCTTGCGGAACTGAGCACGGCGTTCGATGCCCCACTTAGCTACATCCTTAAGTATTCAAGTCCGTATCATTAGTTATATGCATTCTATTGCGTCATTCAACATCAATCTAACCACTCACCGGATCCTCGTCATCAAGCAAAATTTCACCAACACAGCCAATGTCCTTGAAAAAGCTTCGAAACGACGTATCGATATTTTGAACCACTTCTTTGAGGTCGGCGTGCCATTTTACCTTTTAAACCAAACCGTGATATCGTTAGCGCGCAAAACTATTGAAACTTCGAAATTTATCGACCTGACCTTTATTCTGTTAATTTTTTCTTCACCATGATTGACAAAACTCTCCAAATCTGCCATATTGGCTTCATCGTCCTGAATTTCTTTTATCACACGCTCATACACTTCGCGAATACTTTTGTCCCCACGAAAGCATTCTAGTGCCGCTTTGTTGTTTTCAATTTTGCCAAGTAATTCATCTAAATCGTCTGGAAGTTGGTTGAAGCGCTCTTCATAAGAATCCCAAGGAGCATCCTTCTCAGCTTTGTGTTTAAGCAGCATCGCCTCTTTCGCTACAGTCAGCAATCGTTCTTTTGCAAGCTTGTACGCTTCTCGCAGTCCGCTAGAAGTGCATCACAAAAGACTGAATACATTAATATAAAATAGCAGGTGCACAATGCCTACCGGAACGTGCTCTCAATTTGCGTCAAGTGCTTTTCTGTAAAATCCACTCGAACTTGCTGTGTACCAAGCTGTAATGAAAGGCATGTCTCACGGACGCAAGCTTTGTACAGATCTCTGGTGAGCAACAAACATTGTTTAATCTGCTGGGCTTGTCTAGTTGTAGCAACACCAAAAATTAAATGGGTCAGCACGTTCAAGCATCAACAAACCCATTCAGCTTACTTAGATACTTGGTTTCTGAGTTTTCGTACTATTGCTTCCTCTTTTGCCGAAACATCCTGAATCAAGTAAGGTTTTACGATAAGATCGTTCCGCAAAAAGTCGTCTCTCACTGTACTTACTTGTGCCAGCTCACTCTTAAGCGAGTAAACTTTATTTTCGCCTTCAGCAATCTTGTCATCCAAACGAATAATCGCCTTCCGTAGTGAGCGTATTTCGGTAATTCGATGCTGAACTTTTCGCTTTGCTTCGGCATATAATTTCTCCTGCTCTTTCAGCTCAGTAATCTAAGCATATTGACATACACCCGAGCTTAATTGCAAATGTGTAATTATGAGTATCACTGCACTTAGGCCACACTTCTTCCTGAATTCTTCTCTTCTTGAGGTTTAAATCGTCCAGCATTTTCTTCATTTCAACCTTTTCGTCCTCGTTCGATGTCGAGGCAGCCAGCAAACGAGGATTCATCAGATCATTTGTACGCGTTGTCACATTATGGTTGCCATATTTAGAAACTGTGAATGCACTACAATATTTATCACGTTTTTTATAGAAGGAAGCTCAATCCTCATCACAAACCTGAAGTGACGTATTTCTTATATGGAGTAACGAAGGCTGCCTTTCGTTCGGAAGACGCGATGTCAGAAAAGATCTGCCCACCTCGATTTATAATGTCTTCTGTCTGTTCGGAGCCGACCATGACAGTGTGGAGCCCTCCATGTGATCGAAGGGCCTCATGCACGATCTGCGGTGCAGTGACTAGCTAAACTCACAAAAGAACATGTTAGTAAATACAGCGCCAAGTAAAGCGCAGGTTGCAATACCTCATCTAGAAAACATTTCATGCCGTATCGGTCGCGATAGTCATTTATCTGCTCTTTCGAGTACGGTCGATGAATAGCGTGACACGTGCCATTCTCCACAATCAAAATCGAGGCTTTGATGCGGCGATCAGAATTGCCATTATTTACTTCGCGAAGGATTGTATTATAATCATCGTAGCATTCTGCGACCAGTGCTCCCAGAAGCCACTTTGGAAGCGTGTCTTCAACATACTTAGCATGAGTCGCTTCATTAAATTTCATCTATAGCAGAAGCCGTGTTTAATGGTATTGAAAGAGCGCTACTTGTTAGAAGGTTCACAGAAGCTAAATGAATAAGCACATCACCTCAAGTGCGATGGGACCCCAAACTTTTCGCTTTAGTCGACTTTGGTTATTTCTCACCCAATCTGCAGCGCGAATACAATCTGGATCAGCCCGCTGCAGAACAAGACGTCGCTGTAGATCCTCGTTGTCCAATTTATCCAGCTTACTGGTCACCTTCCTCCGTTCATCGTCGATGTAGGATAGCTCTCGAGCAAGTGCTTCTCGCTTACTACGAGTTTCCGTTTCCTTTGCAAAAATA
This sequence comes from Bremia lactucae, assembly GCF_004359215.1. Lineage (NCBI taxonomy): Eukaryota > Oomycota > Peronosporomycetes > Peronosporales > Peronosporaceae > Bremia > Bremia lactucae. The sequence continues at coordinate 3,152,593 of NC_090615.1, read as the reverse complement.
TAGCAATATGAGTTCATCTGACCATTAATTATGCATCATTACTAATAATCGTTCTTACCTCCATATCTTTTTCACGCTGCAGCCTCTCCAATTCTTTTTTTTCCTTTTTCAGATCCGCATCATCAGCCATGTTTTCGCGGTCTTGACGCCACTACGGGAAATTACAAAATCACTAAAATTACTCCTAACGTCGATAAGCGCACAACAATATTACTTACCACTGCTATGTCCTGTTCTAGGCGCTCTAGTTTTCGACGAGTGGAATGGTGCTGATTGCGCAATTCTTTGACGTCTATCAAGGTCTGGCTCTGAGCGCTTTCCATCAATTCAATCTACGTCGCAAAACGGAGCTAAGCCAGCGTATCAAAATATGTGAAAAGTCGTTTGCAAACATACGCGAGATTTTTCTTGCCGAATCTTTTCAATAAACTGTCGCTTTTCACTGTCAACCTCCGCTTTTCTAGATTGTTTCATCAAAAAGCGTCAATAAGATAGGTTCTTCAACCCCGCAAGGAACTTACTTTGTTTTAACATCTTCCAATTTGATTTGCTCTTTCTTTAAAAGCTCCACAAGAGGTTCAATAGTCTCTCTGCGCTCACTCTAAAATATTGCAACAAATAGCTTTCTCAGACGATTATTGGGTACAAATGCATTAAGAGTTTCTTACGAGAATAACCTCCTTGCGGGAGATTTTTTCTTGTTTGAGCTTCTCAACGTCGGCTTTCGCATTCTCAAATTTAAGCCACAAGCACTTCTTTTCCATCACCTCCGTCTGCAGCATAGAAACCCGTATTAAGAACCGTGTGCCAAATCATCAGCCAAATAATTACTATCACTGCAACCACGGACCTCTTCAATGCGAGTTTCATAGTCCTCAATACGCTCCACCTCTTTCTCTCTCTGTTCATTCTCACTCTTTTTAAGCTCCAAGGCCGCACGAACTTGGTCTAATTCCTGAATTACGATAAAACTTAATCACCAAACTGCAAAACCATTGCTTCTCAGCTCAAGCTGAAGCTCACCAGCGCTTTGTCTGACATGCTGTGCTGTAGCTCTATAATTTCGTCATGCTTCTCTGCCAGATCACTGTCCGTAATGGCGTTTTCTGTAGCTTTCAATAGCTGTACGGCGTTCATGCGGGAAAATTCGCCTACTTTGTCTTGTGGTAGAAATTGGCACAAGTTGTCGATCTGGATGCTAGCAGCTTCCATAATGCCCGCCACATTCTTAAGAGTTGATTCTTTTCCATTTACCTGCCACGTGCTCTTATTGTCACGAAAAATACTCCGTCGAATCACCTTGTTTCCGCTCTCAAAGAATAGCTCAATTTCCGTGTAGCCGCTCTCCTTTTCGTGGCGTACAAACTGGCCCACCTTATCTGCCCGCCCCAGCAGCTGCAGATTGTATACGTTTGGTCCGTCAAATTACTTAACGCGACTAATGAATATGATGCGGATAACGTACGCGAGTACTGCCCGCTAGACCTACGCAGAGTGCGCAGACAATTGAGCTTTTGCCCGTGCCATTAGGACCCAAGATCAAATTTAAGCGTGGCCCTGGATAGAATTCGGCGTCTGAGTACGTCAAGAAGTTGTGCAGTTTGACGCGAAAAACGGATCCGTCCACATATTCGTTGGAGCCTTCAGTGACCGAGTCTGTCACATCGCCTATCATCTCTCCGACAAAATAAATTATAAGCTTAAGCACTTATTACCGCGAGACGGAACTTAATCCTATTGGGATAATTACCATGTCTCGAGCTACGCGGCGCCTAGCACCGCTAACGCAGATCAGCGAGCGCCAGGCGCTGCTTAAGACGGTGCCAATGCGCAGCTGCAACACGATGTTCGTGCCGCCGCCACAGCTTCCATTTACGGGATTTGAGCTGATGTTTTTGGGTACTGGCGCTGGTTCTCCGTCTGTGCGGCGCAACCCGACAAGCGTCTGTTTGCGTCTAGCGCGCAGCAATTGGATGTTCGACTGCGCCGAAGGAAGTCTACGCCAACTTATTAAGAGTGTTATGCGTGTGCCATTAACTACGAAGTTTTTTGTGTCACATTTGCACGGGGATCACTTGTATGGGCTACCTGGGATCCTTTGCACGCTAGATAACCATAATGCTGAGTACAAAGACCCACAGTCAAAAGAGAGCGCGCCGAGACAAATTGATATCTACGGACCACTCGGATTATTCACATATTTAAACACGGCATTCTTTACTAGCAGTGCGAGACTTGTGAATTTAAACATCACAGTCCACGAGCTGGTGTGTCCTTTTACGCTAAGCAAGATGTCAAGACATGAAAAATATACGCGCAATGCGCCAAAACATCCTGTACGTGATAGTACTATTGTAGTGTTCAGAGCTAATAGGAGTGTGACATTGGTGGGTATTCTAGAGTTTGACTCGAGTGTGGGTTCATAAGGAGCCGATTGGAAATGGTGACGTGTGGAATGTGTTGGATGACGGCAAATTTTTCGTTAAAGCTGCAACACTAAACCATACGGTCCTTAGTTTTGGGTTGGGATATTTTGAAAAAAGTTTTTGTTAAAAGGAATTGAGTTTAAGAAGGATGCTATGGTTTTCAATAGTTATGTCGTAGAAGAATATCCTGTGCCTGGAAAGCTTGATGTTGTTGCGCTACGCAGGCGAGGATTGCCGCCTGGGCCGAAGTATCGCACACTTAAGCTTGGAGGAAGTGTCGAGCTGCCTAATGGTGAAATTCTTGAAGCTTCCGAGGTTGGTCGGCATCTGATTTCATTTGTGTGGGTTCGGTTGCCGTAACTGCTTTAATGCTGCAGGTCGTCGGGCCTGAAGCTGGCGGGCGTAAAGTTGCAATTCTTGGTGATTCTGCTGACTCGTCACGGATGTTTGATATTGCGCAGAATTGCGACGTAAGCTCTGCTTTTATAAAAACTGATTTGCGCGTGAAATGTAATTTGTTTGTGATTCCGATTATGTGTAGGTGTTGGTTCATGAAGCAACACTAAGTCATGAAATGATCAAACAGGTTCAAAATATTTTATTAACATTAAGTCATCCTTTTTATGAGTTTTTGTGAAGGAAGGCGGTTAATCGTGGACACTCAACTGCTCGCATGGCAGGATATGCAGCAAAGAAGATGAACGCGACTTTGCTTGCGCTGACACACTTTAGCCATCGCTTTCGGCACTGGTCTGCAGGATCAAAGGGGCGGACAACCCTTCACCTCGCTTTAGAGGCTCAAGAATCATTTGGGCGAAGAGCCGTTATTCCAGCATCGGATTTCTTACGCATTCCAATCCCGCGTAAACCCCATGAATAGAGACATTTGTAGACTATTAGTACAAAGAATACAAGAACGATGTCATTTCGAGTTTCACTCTCACATTCAATGCAAACGACATACTGTGCGTGTACAGCTTTTTAATTTACGTCATATGTGCATCGACCCAATTATTTCTTGGACTCAAGTAGCCTTCATCGGAAACTTCAATAACTTTGATTACTTTGGTGGACTTCGATTGAGCGTCGTCGAGTCCATGAAGCAGAATAACCCTTTCACCACACTCAACCAACCCCCGCGCCTTTGCAAACGCGATACCTTCCGACGTCAAATTTTCTAGTTGTGTCACATATTCTACTAGCATAGCCGTCACCCCTCTGTGGAATCAACCGTAGGATTATTAGTGCAAATATGCCATTCATTATTTGAGAATTATACGCGTACCTAGATACTCCAGATAGCTGCCGCGCCGTCAACTCGGACGATGTAATAGCCAATATATTGGCCTTTGGACGATACTTTGCCAGCAACATCGTACTGATACCCGACTCAGTAATCGAGATGATCAGTCGAACGCCCATATCAAGAGCAATTTCAACAGCAGAGCTGGCAACTGATTCGCACATGCTTACACGATTACGGTTTGCTACACGATGGAAGCGATACAACTCCGCATAGTCCAGCGCTTGCTCCGCTTCGATACAAATTTTTGCCATTGTTACGACAGCTTCTTTTGGGTACATGCCTTTGGCAGTTTCTGCTGACAGCATCATCGCATCAGTACCGTCAAGGACTGCATTTGCCACATCGGTGCATTCTGCGTTGGATGGAATTATTTTCGTTGTCATAGACTGTAACATCTGCGTGGAAGTGACTACTGGTTTGCCAGCACGATTTGCCTTGCCAATAATCATCTTTTGAGCCAGAAATACTCGCTCAGGCGACAACTCCATACCAAGATCGCCACGGCTGACGTGAATGCCATCGGCCTCCGCAATAATTTCGTCAATATTTCGAAGTGCCTCCTGGCTTTCAATTTTAGCATGCACACGTATGTGGCGCCCCGCTTGGCCAAGACATTCACGGATCGCTCGTACGTTGCTAGCCGAGCGCACAAAAGATCCGGAAACGATGTCCGCTCCATTGGGAATGGCAAAATGTAGCAAATCATTCTTATCCTTCTCGGTAATACCTGGTATCTGAATAGCGGCGCCTAGACATATTTACAGTGAAATTAACCACCAAATGCTTTCATGCACAAAAGTACAGACCTGGGAGATTCATGTTCTTCTTCTCCTCAAGAATGTGATCATTATGCACCCGCACAACAATCCACTCCGATAAGCATTCCAGCACAGTCATCATAAGGCTTCCATCATCGCACAATATTTTGGAACCCACCGACACCGACGTTGGCAATTGATCATATGTGCAAGCAATGCGAGAGCTGTCACCTTCAAAAGTATAATCGGTCGTAATTTCTAACGTCTGACCAGCCTGTGATCCACAGCCCCAATCATTAGAAATCGTTAGTAGCCTCAGTGTACAGCTCAGCTTAACAACACCTTTAGCTGGACAGGTTTGTGTTCTTTTAATAAACCTGTGCGGATCTCCGGGCCCTTTGTATCTACTAGCACAGCGCAATGACAACCAGGTCGGGCAGCCATCGCTTTTCTTAGATTTGACAAACTTTTTTGGTGTAATTGGTGATCGCCATGGGAAAAATTAAATCTCGCCACGTTCATTCCTTCGTCTAATAGCTGTCCTACAACACCCAATGCCTCAAACAATCAGCCTTTCATGCACATTTTCAGCCACATAGAATATCTCACCCAACATGTCCACAGACCACGATGCTGGGCCAATAGCACATATAATCTTCGTCTTGCGCGCACGCGCCATCGTCGGTGTAAGGATCTGCTTCATTTCGATACCAACATGGTATTGCTGCCATCAAAAGACCAAAACACTCAGTCTACAATCAATCAGATCATATATCCCCCTGTTAGCAAACGTACAACAGGTCTGCGCACGATAGACGAAGAGTGGGGTTGCAACACGCTGTCAAACTCTTGCAACAGCGTTTTGTTGCGGTGCCACTTTCTATCCTGCAATGCTGGAAAGCAAGTTACAGAGGGCGAAATAACCACGTCATTCTTCGACAAGCGCTGTAGCAAATTTAAACGCATTCGCGGGCTTCTCTTCGAGGCATGGCCCTCACTTCGCATCAGCGCAGCTAGCCAATAGCAGAGTTAAGCGTGCCTTCTTGGTTATTTGTTTAATCAACCCTACCTTAGCTATATTAGGCCGAGACCACACCGCGTACATAACCCGACACAGAGGTAAAGGTGTCGTTGTCGTAATTTCGCTGTCATGAGTGAGTTAGCGGAAGGCAATGACCTTTTAGGAACAACTAACTCTCGAAAAGCGCCGTCTTCGCTGTTAAAAAACGTGCTTAGCAAAAGCCGAGGCGCTTTGACGCATGATGGAAATAATGCCTCCATTATCTTGGACGATAAAGTCTTGCGCGATACGCCGTGGACGCCCAAAAGCTTGGGAAGAGCAAAGACAGCCATTGTATACAAGGTGCGTCGACCATATGCTAATGCGGGCCTAAATATGTATTTGAAAGTGGTGTCAATGTAGCAAACGCTGAACGACACTCTATTAATACTCGAACGCAATATCTTCTTTATCAAAGGATGGGTGCCCTATTTTGTGTCACTTCAAGACGACAGTATTCTCATGTATAGTAGCCGCGAACGATGGGAGCAAGGGCTCAAGCCTGACAAGGTCTGACATTCCTTTTGACATAAATCGGTGATGTTGATTTTACTATATGAGTTGTCTTGTCCTGCGTAGGTAATTGAGCTACATTTCATGATGCTTCTTGGCGAAATGATGGTTGATGTGAACGAAGGCTGTACGTCGCTGCATGGACACATAGTTAATTTGCGCCTCTTTCGTCGCAAGTTACTGGGAATTGACGAGCTGGATGAGGTAAAAAAAAAATTTTAAAGTCAAAGCTGGTATGAATGTATACTTTTTGAACGTAATTGATGCAGTGGCTGAACGAAGAGTTTCGACAAAGTTTAGTAGTTTCCTCGGGAAGCAAATCAGACAAACTTGCTGTAAATAACCCGAATGCGAGCTCTCATTGCGTCTTTGAATTTGCCTCATACAATCAAAGGACGTTTGAGCTGTGGACTAAAGTCATTCGCCGTGTCTTGGCGACGAAAAGGAAAGCTCGTAAGAGCAGGCTTCGAAGCAATCCGAGTAAAAACGACACTGAATTTGTGTGTAGTTATGAATCTAGCAATTTGAATACAAGCTGGGTATCGCCAGGACAAGATTCCAAGGTTACGTTACTTCAGAGTGAAATTTGGTGCAGCCGAGTTCTTTCTGGCGAAAAAGAAAAAGCCGAGTCTGAACTCCGGCGGATAGTGGCGATGGAGAAACTAGTGGACCAAGTGACCGATGCACGAATGGCTTTGCTAGTCTACGAAAAAGTAAGTCGTGTTCACGAACTGTTCTCAGCTAACGGAAGACGCGAAATTGAGAGTCTTGATGGTAGAGAATCGGCGATGCCGACTGACGTCATCAACTTTTTTGCGGATCATCTCAAGCGAAAATACTCTGTTTTCTTGATTCTGGCTCTGGTGTACGGAGTCAATGAGGAGGAAATCCGAGAAGCCCATGATAGAATGTGTCATGAAAACGCCGCCATGAATGCTGGGGTGGGAGGCGGAAGTGGCAAGCTACAACGAACCGTTGCCTCGTACGGCTTCGAAGATTCAGAAAGTCTTGAGCTGTATGAGAAGTATCGAGACGCAGCTTTTAATTATCACAAAATGAATTACGGAGACTTTGCTGCTGCCGAGGAAGAGGACGCAATTATGCACCTTCCTGTTATGCTTCAAGTCGCCGTTATAAGAGGAGACTGCGAAGAAATAATTGCTATGCAGTCGATATTAGATGTTGTCAAGGAACGTTTGACTGAGCGGTGTTAACTCGAGAGTGTATCTAAAATGTTGACATTATTACATCGACAAGGATAATGTCTAAATCTAGCCGTTGGAGAAAGATTTTTAAATGCCAGTCGAGTTTTATGCAAGTAAAGTATAAATAAAAGCGGCCCCATTGAAAACAACGAGCCAATGGTAATTTAACAGCTTTTTGGGGTTTATAGAATCTTCAAATACTGTCCATGGCAGGTGTGCTAGCGCCAGCATCGTTCAATGATATGAGCTCATCTGTAATCGTGATGTAGAGGGGTTTGAACGAGTGATCTCGTCCTTCAAAGGAGTTGTCGACATTGTAACGATCCTCATCAGATCGACACACAACATGCAATACAAGCTCTCCAACCTCTGCGTGCAATAATGCAAGATGGTCGATATGTGGTCCACGCGATATTGGAAGATTTCTGCCACGGATGACTATCCAGTCACTGTAACGACCGCACTGTGGTTAAGTGAAATTAGTGTGCGAACATCAAGCTTAAGGAATACATATTAAAAAATAAGCAACAGTTTCACATTTGCCTCAAACTCAAGTCCCCAATCTCAGAGCTCAATGTGCCAGCATCATCAATATGTAGTCTGAGGCAAGGTTAATCAGTGTCTCAGGATCCGATGCCACAGCAAGTACCCATAATGTAGGCGGGCCAGTCGTAATACGGCCACGCTCTACTTAGACACACACCCTAGCACAGCGAGGAAGTGGTTTGACCAGCTTCTCTTGCGTGCAGTGAGGTAGTTGTGGTGGGCGCGATAGCGTCCTCTCCCAGCGCACTAAGTACTTAAGTCAAGTGTCGTCACGGGAGCGGTATCCGACTCCTCGTGCGCACTTACAAAGTAGAAAGTAGTTTTTAGACTGATATAGTATAAATACCTATTTTTACCAATCAAAATGTCATTCTCTCTAGATAACACTTAATACGTATTGCGAGCGTATCCTTCTAGATACCTCGCGTAACGGATGACGCTAGGCGTCATCCCTCCAAATGCGAATGCACCTATGTGCATCACATACATAAGGGTTGGTCACAAATGTGAACCACACCCGAGTGCTGGGTCTAATTACTTTAACTTAGTAATTGACCATCCCCTTAAGTACACCAAGTGTACTTAACGGGACAGAGTAACATGAGGGCAACTTTAGCCTGTTACGCCATCCCTCCCCCACCAAAATTCCTCTGACACTCGTAAGAATGTCTTTTCGCAGCCCAGATGCCCACTAGATGGCGCATCATGGAGCTCGTGAAGGATCATCAGCTTGAGATCTGTGTCATGAGGCACATAAATTCTCAAGGGATCCCGAGAAGACAGCTGATGTCATAACAGGCCATCGCTGTAGCTAAAGCGATTTAGCTGAGCTTTAAGGTGCGACGGAAGGAAAACCTTTCGTCCACCAAAGTGATCCAACAGTAGGCGACAGTGGTCGTCCTGACTGTAGCTCTTTTTTATCTCAGAGGCCAATGAGCTCGTCACGTGGTATGCTTTTATGGCTGCCAACGTTGACGGCTGAAATTGTTCTTTCGCACTAGACACACTTTCCTGGTGTCTAACCTCGAAGGCTGGTCTGCGCGATAAAGCGTCAGCCAAGACATTCGACTTACCCGGCTTATATTCAACTTTGAAATTGAATTCTGAGAAGAATGTGAGCCATCTTGACATTCTAGGCGAGAGGTGCGGTGAGTTTATTGCGGTCCGCAGTGATGCGTGATCCGTATAAACCACAAATGGTTCGGTGCCCAGTAGGTGCACACGAAACTTGACAAGAGCATACTTTATTGAAAGTAGCTTTTTGTCATGCACGGGGTAATTCGGTTCTGTGGCTTTTAAAACCTGGGACTGATAAGAGATGACACGGTTGACGCCATCGTCATCCTTCTGCATGAGCGCACTGCCGATTTTAAAATTACTTGCATCGCAGACGGCGCTGAAGGGCTTATCCGCGTCTGGCAATGCCAAAACCGGTGCCTCCATAAGAGACTACTTCACTGATGTGAATGCATCTTCTTCTTCTTTTAACCAAATTCTTCAGTGTCCTTTTTAAGAAGATCAGATAATGGTTTAGTTTGCTCAGCATAATTCTTGCTATATTAATGCAAGTAATTAGCGATCCCTAGGAATTGGCGCAAATCCTTAACATGCCGTGGGATTGGCCATTCCTTTACTAATTTTACTTTGTCTGGGTCTGCTCGTACACCATGTCTACCTACGATGCAACCCGGCACAGGTATCCTAGGGACCCCTATGACGCACTTTTGCAAGTTGACGTACAATTGGGCGTCCTTCGAAGTCTGCAACACAGCGTCTAAATGACTCTTGTGTAACTCTTTTGCGCTCAGCCCGTCCTCGGCCCTACTATGCACGAATACATCGTCAAAGTAATAAGGCGCGTAGGCACGGTGCTGACGCATCAGTGAGCCACCACTCGGTTGAATGTCGCTGGTGCGTTTTTAAATTTTGGGGCATCACAAGCCACTCCCAAAGCATACCGCTTGGGGTGCTTACTGCCGTTTTGGCTACATAGGACTCTCTCATGATTACCTGATAGTAACCATCCTTAAGATTCAACGTGGAAAAGATCGTTGAAATTTTCCATGGAGTTCACCAAGACATCTTTCCGCGGGATTGTCGTTTGGGCAGGTATGGTTGCCGTATTCAGCTTATTATAAGCATGAACCACGCGCCATCCACCTGTGGCTTTACGCAACAAAAGGTCGGGCTGCAGTGAGGCGATCTGCTCTCACACACATGTCCCGCCTTGGCTCGCTTGTCGAAGAATCTCATCGATAGAATCGACTTGTTCTTTCGGCAACGGCCATTGCCTGGTCACACAATACTTAATGCCAGGTTCGAGGTCTATTTCGTGCCTGCTGCCCATATCTGCAGGTAGGTGGTTCGGCACTTCTTCTGGGAACATATCGCGATGTTTCCACAGAACCTCAAAGAACGGACTGTCTCTCAACGCATCCTAGCCTTGAGCAGCGAAGCGTTTCTTTTTGTTCATTTTTAGGACGCTCATGTCCATTGTGGACGATACGCAACAGTCCACCAAGTTCTCTTTTGAAACTGGTGTGACTATTTCATGAATCGTTCCTTCCTAAAACTCGGCAACGAACAGATCCCACGACATCTCCGGGAAATTTACTATCACCTCGGCAGATTTAAAGACTTGCCAGAGCACCTATACTGAGGATGCCTCCGCAATTTCGTCTTCGACGGCCTCGAACACCTCGTTCGAAGGCCCGTCCTCTTTAATAGGAACTGATCCAAAGGTCACTCGTTTAGACGTGCATTTGATCGTTCTAATCTGTCGGGTACTCCTTTTTTGAGTCACCACTCCCTTTGACTGGGAAGCAGGTGTCGTTGCTCTCTCTGGTTAACTCACTCCTTTCAACCGCACCCGGCTCTAGGCACTGTGCCGGTTTATGCGACGCATGACTTCTGGTCAGCTCGCTGTCTACTGCCACAGGCTTTTGGCTCTGTGCAGGACATTTGGACGCATGACTACTTGTCATCGTCTTTTTCACTACCCCAGTCTCCACGAGCTGGGTAGGAATTGGTGACTTTTGACATCCCGTCAACGCACCCTTAACTGTGTTCGACACGACATCAGTTGCATACGCCTATCGCAGGAGCACATCTTTTCCGGTGTCCTGCGTAAAGTTCGTAACTGTGCGTGTACGCCAGCCTATCCATGGTTCGTGTTTTGCCAACCATGGCATGCCTAGGCTGAGGTCCTACAGACTCTCCGTACCTAGTCGATGACAAGAGATTATCGGGAACAAATTGAAGAGCTCATTTTTACTTTTCCTGAAACGGACCAGGATACCGAAGTTCATCAAGAACGGCGACAAGCAATGACTGAAGAATATACAGACTACGTCATGTACGCCAAGAATCAGCGCAATAATCGCACGTACAAGTGGGAGATGCTGGAAAAAGGAACTCGAACCCCGTTGCAATTCTGGCAGGCCGACGCATTTAGGATAAACTCCGCTCAGCATTTATCGGCAATGTCTTATCAGATAAGGGAAGAAACACGTATTGGCCACCAGATAAAACCTTATGATAATGTGAATATATCCGATATAGTCGATATTAGGCGTAATTAGGAAATCGACCTTAATAAGGTTTCAATCTCCCTCAAATATATATGATGGCAAGAAATG
>NC_090615.1:3113889-3118247 GCF_004359215.1 Bremia lactucae | reverse complement strand
AGCCCTGCCACCTCCCGATGATGTTCGGAGAGGTGGGGAAAATGAGCCCAATCAATATTGAGGCTCATCCTCACGTACACACGCAGAGATGCGGGTCGTGGGAAGGATTTCAAGTGCTACCAAGTGTAGGCGGGCACGTCGTAATGCGGCCACGCTCTACTTAGACACACACCCTAGCACAGCGAGGAAGCGGTTTAACCTGCTTCTCTTGCGTGCAGTGAGGTAGTTGTGGTGGGCGCGCAAGCGACCTCACCCAACACACTAAGTACTCTGGTTAAGTGTCGTCACGGGAGCGGTAATCCGTCTCCTCGTGCACACTTAGCAAGTAGGAAGTAGTTTTCAGACTGATTTCTATTTAATCGTATTAAATATAAATACATATTTTTACCAATTAAAATGTCATCGCTATAAATAACACTTATCATGTATTGCGAGCGTATCTTTCTTGATACCTCGCGCAACGGATGACGCTGGGCGTCATCCCTCCTAATGTGAATGCATCCATGTGCATCACATACACAAGGGTTGGTCACAAATGTGCAACACACCCGAGTGCTGGGTCTAATTACTTTAATTTAGTAATTGACCATACCCATAAGTACACCAAGTGTACTTAACAGGGACAGTGTAACATTAGGGCAACTTTAGCCCGTTACATGATCTCCCATGCTTGGGATGCACGACCAGTGGACTTCGACTGAGTGGTGGTACAATAACTAAGCAGTTTCTCAAGGTCTGACCGCTTTTTGGTTCGTCCCAGTTGCCTGCCTGTTCCTAGGTGTCCTTGTCTGCATGCAGCTGGGTGTCCTGTTGAAAAATTTCATCCGGTGGTTTGCTGCCTCTTCGTCGACTCCATCCGTCCATTCAATGCCGTCTCGATTTTTTTGCAAACCCGCGAAGTTTTGAGTTGCTATAGTAGTTGCCCGTTTGCCGTATCTAGATCTCCTTGGACGGTCCGGAGCTGCGGTTAACAGCTGAGCTATGTTATAAAGGTCGCTAATGAATTCGCCGTTCGGTGCCGGGTTCTGGGCTTGAAATCTCTACTATTAACTTATATTAAGGGGATCCGGAGCCCTGGTTCGGTTCCGTTTATGATTCCTCCGTATGGTCAAGACCTGATAACATCTTTTTCAACTGTCTCCATATGCCACTAAAACCAGCTCTGCTGAGCTGGGCGTGAAACGTCGGTTTCGTGCTCAGCAGTTCAAACAGTAACGCAGAAGAGGTGGTTTGGTGATCAGTCGGAACAAGCAGTAGCATTTCTGACTTGTAAATTCCCGCCATTGTGATCATCCGAGCCATAACTTTGTTTTCAAATTTCCTACATAACTTCAGAAGCTTCGAGTGTCCAAATTTCATTTTCTTCACAAGTGTCACATTTCTGAAGGGAACAATTCAGAGATTCCTTATCTGTCGTATTTTGGGCTTAACAAATAATAATTGATACACGCTCGAATCCAGTCACCGATGATGGGTCTGTCTGCTAACAATTGTTGGCCAGGTTTTCCAGGCAGAACAACAGGCATGCCAATCGCTCAGGTATAGTATATTACTCAACAGAAATTCAGGTAATTCAAATTGTTGCAAGGGAACGTAACAGTTGCGGAGCAGCCAGAATTGCTTCTGTCCACTCGGATGCCTTATTAGACACCGTTGGAAATTCCACCTCCGTTAGGTTCTCTAATTCTGCTCGCCGAGTATTCCATTGGGATCGAAGATGTTTTGCGTGAAGACTACTGTTGATCGGATTATCCGGTTCCCTTTTGAACCGACTGACTCCGTGATGTTCGTCCTCCTGCCTCTCGAGGTGGAGCGCTGGTTGTTGATCGAGCTCTGCGATTAACTCCGTCCCAGACCAATGCGGTTCACTGTCAGGGGTGGGTGGTGATCTAGAGGGCGTAAAGGTTTAATGGGAGGACCTATTGAGCAGTTCTTGTTGTCATGCAGCAAGAACTTACTTGGTGATGGTGTACTTCATGCGCTGCAACGGGACACTGCGACTTGTACTGCTTCAGTACAATTCCAATTCGCACTGCTTCAGTACAAGTCCACATCGCACTGCTTCAGTTTGCGAGTGGTGCCTTACGTCACTTCACGATAGCTAGTACGTGCAGAGGAAGACTTCTCTATAAGACTACTACCTTAAAGAGGGTTAAATGAAAGCTGTATTAATATAATTAAGTAACTCTTCTTTCTATCTGTTAATGCTAACATAATTATAATCTAATACTAAACATGCAATTGAAATCTTATCTGTCTCTCTCTCTTTTCTACGTTTACAGTTGATTAGTCTGCGGGATAAATAGATATGATGGCCTATACCTATTTATGAATAAGATTTCCGAACATTACTATATAAAGTAATATCCTCTAAATATTATATTCCTTTTAGATAATATATTAATCAACAACCTTTACGTGTTAATTTCATGTAACGATACACCCGTTGCACACTCCTCCCTTAACGACAATCACTCTGACTGTCATTGGATGGAGTGGTCACTATGTGACCACTTAATTTAAAAATGATGTTGATTAGTCAGAACCATCATTTTTAAATTCCATCGCATCAAGAACAAATTCATGCGGGGTGTTGATAGTGCTGCGCCTTCGGCTGCGGTTCATGCAGCCGCGGGTGACGCACTGTTATCTCTTGCGGCAGACGGAACGTCTGCCGTAGTATCTTCTTCTCGCGCAACACTAGATGTTGCGGGTGCACGTGGTGATTCACCAGGTGAATACGACCCCTCTTTGGAGGTCGACTACGAATGCGAGTCGGACGAAATGGCCGACTCGGGGAGAATAGAACAGTCGCATAGTAGACGTCAAGCCGCTGACTATGATCCTTCGAATGATAAGGCCCATTCTGATAGACGAGTAAATAGTCAATTTGGTTCCGACGATGAGGATGATCCCCCATCGCCCATTTCGTCTCCCGTTCGGTCACCTGCACCTGTTTCTGTGCAAGGTGATGACGACGGTGTAAGCCATTGTAATAAAAGTTCTTGTGGTACTTCTGCTTCAGTGGGCACCACTCAGGGGAGTGAAGACAACAAAATGTCTCATCTCGCCCCTGAGAAGAAGCCGTGGCTTTTGCCAGAACGGCTAATCAATAGCTTGTCTGGAGAGACTACCCCTCACAATAACATCCCTTATTTATTGCGACAAAACTATATGGCCTTGATCCCAGCGCGAAGAACTTTCGCGCTGCGGAAGATTTATATCTTGATGCTTTTCTTAAGCATCGATGGTTTAGTGGCAACAATAAGCGAGATAAAGTCTCGCTTATGCAAGCCTGGGGTGCGTTCATTCGCAATGTCAAATACATTGGACGCGAAGCCTGGCTTCAAAATCTTAACGCGATGCGCGTTAAGTTTGAGAAACGAACTCCAACCGGTGCAAGGTATAAATTTCATCGGTTGTCACGTGAGGCTGGGCTTCCATGCCTCACGTGAGGTGATTCCTGTCCGTGTTATTTTGACAACTCGAAGAGGGTAAAAGGGGATGTCTATTCCCTTCTTCGCCCTGAAGAAGGGCTCGCATCTCTATTGAGGTGCGGGATGCGATTGACAATTTACAATCGATCTACAAGCGCCTGGGGCGCGTGTTTTTCGATGGACCTTCTGATCCATCGGATGGGTCTCGTCATAATGACGGACGAGGCCCTTAACGTCTGCAACCAGCTGGTTCCCAGCGGTCATGTGAAGGTGGATAACCGCGCCAGCGAACAAGATAATTCGTTCGCTGCCCCTTCACATCACGGTGGTTCTGGAAACGTTTCTACAAGGAAACGTTGACCACCGTGGGAATCCACCAATGGTTGTGGTGGAGAAAGAAAATTAGATCCGAACCGTGAGTCGGATCTAATGTCGAGAATCGACAAAATCGATCACTTCCTCCATGATTTGAAGGAGGGACTTGACCACGAGCACGGCAGGCGTCGCTTGTTGGAGCAGACGGTGCAGGATCACCATATCGAGCGGTTGGAAGACCGTTCGAAGAGTGCGTACTCCATGTTGAAGTACGAGCGGAAGTACCATGCTGTTCGCGATGAGCTGTCGTCAGCTCATTGCAGTTTCGAGGATATTCGGAACCGGCATGAGAAACTTCAGGTGTAACATGAGAACCTGGTTCGCGATCATAAGAATCTTTTGGGGATTTTCGAAAAGGGTGGTCAAATCCGTCCTCGGAAGAAACCGCGTACTGATGGTACGGGCGGAGCCGACCAACGTAAAACGTAGGATGCGTTCGCATCCTACGTGGCAATTCTATTGTGTACGCATTGCCTCTGCGATGCAGTACACGGAAAGGCCCAATGAACTTGGGTAGTAGTTTACTGCTACCCACATTAGTGACTA
>NC_090615.1:3100054-3110084 GCF_004359215.1 Bremia lactucae | reverse complement strand
AGGATGACATCAAATTTGTCATCCAAATCCAGTACGATGAAATCATCATCATACTGTAAATCTCTTAACGTGTAGTGAAATTTCACTACGCGTTTCATCACTGTTATCGATGCGCCTGTCGCTAGACGCACCGTCATCCTCGTTGGAGGGATGTCGCGCTCAACATATTTGAGCCTACGACCCTCTAGTGACTGGCGACGAATAAAGTTATTCGACGCTCCGCAGTCCACTAGGGCTCTGAGTGACAAAACATTTGTCACTTTCAACTTCAAGGTGATGAGGTATCCCTCATCACCAGGTGCAGAGACACATAATGATTGTTTGTCTGGAGCAACTTTAGTCAAGATATTTTCAAATTCTCTTGAGGTTGCTGGGTCAGTAGGGCGTTGCGCCCCTACTGACCCCGACCTTTTTTGACGGTCCGCCTCGCTGTTGCGATTTCGCAACAACGTCGGATCCGCGACCGTTGTCCTTTTTGGCATACGGTCCAAAATTACGTTCAGTACCTTTCGGTGCTGGACGTGGGGCACTACACACATGAGCGTAATGTCCAAAATTTTGGCAGCGACGGCATTTCTGCGATCGTTTATTGTTCGATAAGCGAGGTCTCTCGCTTTCGACGAAGGAAAGGTCCATGGGTTCTGGACCTCCTAATTCGTGTCGGTTTGGTGGTCGATATGATGACGAACTAGCTTGGGCCTGTCTCAAACTAAAGTCCTCCCGTTCCGCAATGTATATTGCTTCTTCAAGCGTATCCAGTTGCAAGCGGAACAGGTGGGTCTTTACGGGACCATCCGTAAGACCTTGCATGAACACCGTAATCAACGTGTGTTCATGGACTGGGTTATTTTTTTATAAAACTCGCTAAGAGTCGTATGTGCTGGGAATATGCGTGAACATCACGCTTGCTTTGCTTGAGTTCAGAAGCTCTGAACTCAGCCCTTGGCGGTTCAAACGTCTGTTTGAGCCGGGCTTTAAAAGTCTTTAGCGACCCAAAGACGTATGGGTCGCGCAACTTAAGGCCCAATGCCCAAGTTTTGGCACGACCTGCCAAGTTTGATTGGGCGAAAGCGACTTGCATTTGCTCGTCGACGATGTGACGTGCCCTTATGGCATCGTATAACTCGACAAACAATCCCAAGAGGGAGTCTTCTTCGACTCCCCTATACTTAGAGATGTCAATTTTTAAGGTTTCGGGACGACGCGTTTGCGTCATCCCAGGTACAGGGGTCTGTACCTGTTGAGCCCTCAACAGTTCTGCCTCTTGAGAGCCTTGCTGAATCAGCAAGGCTACTTTTACCTTCATCTCGTCAAGTTCGTGTTGTATGAACTTGGCGATAGTTGAATAGAGGGCATCTCTGTCTAGTTGGACAGTAATGCCAGGATTGCATTGTTTCCTATGGTCGAACTCATTCGTTCAACCGCACTCCTTCTATATCACTTAGAAAGGAGTAGCTATCAGGGGAAACGTGATGCGTATTCCCACTATTATCTAACATGTCCATGTTAGATGTGGGAATTGTGGTACTTGGACGGACTACAAAGTGCTACCAGGTGTAACGGGGCACTACGACTTATACTGTTTCAGTACAAGTCCACTTCGCACTGCTTCAGTTGCGAGTGGTGCCCAACATTATTTCAAGTACACTAGTACGTGCAGAGGAAGACTTCTCGTAAGGTAACTAGCTTAAGAGGGTAAAATTAAAACTGTATAAATATAATTAAGTGTCTCTTGTTCTATCTTTGTATATGATAACTTAATTTTAATCTTATCCTAAACATGTAAATGAATTCTTATCTCTATCTTATCGGCAACTCTCTTTGATTACTCCTGCAGCTGATTAGTCTGCGGAATAAATAGAAACAATGGCCTATACCTATTTATGGATAAGAATTCTGAATATTACTATATGAAGTAATATCCTCCAAATATTATCTACCTTTTAGATAATCTATAAATTAACAACCTTTAAGTGTTAATTTCATGTAACGGTACACCCTGTTACAGCGACTCGTCACAATCAACAGAATTGTTATCATGTTGCTTCAACATTACCAAATTTGTAGTATTGGAAATATTATATAATGTTTTTGTTACGGTGCACCTTATGAGGCTTATAAAGACAATCGCCGGCCCATATATATTTTTAACACTATGCAGTCGGATGGTGGGTTTGATGGCAAATGATGACATCTCGCAATGGAGCCGAGTAGCCAGTTGCTAAACAAATTTCACTTCCAATACACTCAACATTACAATTACGCTACTAATTTAAGGCGCAAGCGCGAAAATCACATCTACACAAGACAAAATACCCTATTTGACGACCATCTTCCTTTATTTGCAAAATTTCTTGCTTACGCGTACGAGACAGTGCACAAGGCGTACTGACAGAGCGCACCCGCCGGGCCGTCCCCTAGCTTTGTTGGCTCGGCCGAGCCGCCACCTTCGGCCCATTGACACGCATCTACTTTTTTGCCCAAAATTTTAATGTTTTCGAGGGTTGCCTCGTCGTTTAAATTTTGGTTCACCGTCACAATACTCACTCTGCCATCCACCGCGAGTACATTTCTAACTTTCACCTTACGAGACGTGTATCCGCATTGGCCACACGAGCTGTAAATCTTTCCAAAATCCTGTGCATAAAATCCGTCAATGATGACCGTGCCCAGACCATTGTGCTGGATAATCTTATCCTCGGCCGACCGTGCCCCACCGCCAATGACTTTTGTCACGCTGCTATCCGAGCCGCCTTTAATCGACAATGCATCCTCACATACGTCATCCCACCAAACATTCACCAAGGTACATTCGTTATGCTCGCAGTGCACGCCTTCCATTTGATCCTTTCCGATAATCACATTCGTAAGCGTGGCACCTGGCTCTAAGACGAATACGGCCGTCTGCCATCCACTCTCCTTCTGGCCCATACACTTGATATTTGAGCGTGCGTAGGTTTTCAATTGACCATCGTAGGTCTGACCCGACTTGACTGTGAATGGTTCGTCTAGGAAGACTATACCCGTACTAGTAGGCCACGATCCGGTCGGCATGGCAACGCCTTCGGAGCGCATGGATGCACTCGATGTNGGGATCCTCTAGTTTAAGGGGGGTGGACTCGCACGAGCAAAACCACTTCTGGCTCATGCTCATCATGCGTCGAAGTTACCAACGACGTGAGTGATGTCGATGTCGAAGAAATCGACGTCGAAGACGAGAATGATCTCATGGCAGTACGCACAAAGCGTACTGAAAAAGACAAAAACAAATGAGTCAGCAGAAGAATTTCTGCTAACTCGAGAATCAATTATCCGTTTCGTTCAGGATTCCATTGCTAACGCAGTGGACCGTCAGAAACGGAACGCAGACAACAATGGAAGAGAAAATGTTCTTTCATTTAGAATTAATGACCTAGTGCTAATCTTAACGGTAAACTTACCTAAGCGTGTAGTCACTAATGTGGGTAGCAGTAAGCTACTACCTAAGTTCATTGGACCATTCCGTGTACTGCATCGCAGAGGCAATGCGTACACAATAGATTTGCCACGTAGGATTCGAACGCATCCTACGTTAAACGTTGGTCAGCTCCGCCCGTACATCAGTACACGGTTTCTTCCGAGAACAGATCTGACCACCCTTTGCAAGAATCCACAAAAGATTCTTGTGATCGCGAACCAGATTCTCATGTGGAACCTGAAGTTTCTCATGCCGGTTCGGAATATCCTCGAAACAACGATGAGCTGACGACAGCTCATCGCGAACAGCATGATATTTCCGTTCGTGCTCCAACATGGAGTACGCACTCTTCGAACGGTCTTCCAACCGCTAGATATGGTGAGCCTGCACCGTCTGCTCCAACTAGCGACGCTTGCCGCGCTCGTGGTCAAGTCCCTCCTCCAAATCATGGAGGAAGTGATCGATTTTGTCGATCCTCGACATTAGATCCGACATACGGTTCGGATCTAATTTTCCTCCTCCACCACAACCATTGGTGGATTCCCACGGTGGTCAACGTTTCCTTGTGGAACGTACCCAAAACCACCGTGATGTGAAGGGGCAGCGAACGAGTTATCTCGTTCGCTGGCGCGGTTATCCACCTTCACATGACAGCTGGGAGCCTCGTTCCCAGCTGGTTGTTGACGTTGAGGGCCTCGTCCGTAAGTATGACGAGATCCATCCGATGGATCAGAAGGTCCATCGGAAAACACGCGCCCCTGGCGCCTGTACATTGATTGCAAAACGTCAATCGCATCGCGCATCTCGATAGAGATGCGAGCCCTTTCCCAGTGCGAAGAAAGGAAATATACATCCCCTTCTACTCGTTTCGTGTTCTCGACACAACACGGACAGAGATCACCCCACGTGAGGCATGGAAGTCCTGCCTCACGAGATAACCGATGCAATTTAAACCTTGCACCGGTTAGAGTTCGTTTTTCAAACTTAACGCGAATCGCGTTAAGTCTTTGAAGCCAGGCTTCGCGTCCAGTGTCTTTGTCATTGCGAATAAACGCGCTCCAGGCTTGCATCAGCGAGATTTTATCTCGATTGTTGTTGCCACTATTCCATCGATGCTTTAAGAAAAGCATCGAGCTAAAAACCTTCCTCAGCGCGAAGGTTCTTCGCGCTGGAATCAAGGCCATGTAGCTTTGTCGCAATACATTAGGGATATTTGTTGTGGGGGATAGTCTCTCCAGACAAGCTATTGACTAGCCGTTCGGGCAAAAGCCACGGCTTCTTCTCAAGGGCAAGACGAGATATTCTATTGACTACGGTCCCCTGAGATGTACCCACTGAAGCAGAAGTACCACAAGAACTTTTATTACGATGGCTTACGCCATCGTCATCACCACGCACAGAAATATGTGCGGGTGACGGCACGGGAGACGGTGGTGGCGATGAGGAATCATCCTCATCGTCTGAACCAAAAATACTATAGCGAACGCTATTACCACGTTCATCCGATTGAGCCCCTCATTTGAAGGCTCATAGTCAGCCACCTGACGATGATCAGGCGACTGTTCTGTTCTCCCCGAGTCGGCCATTTCGTCCGACTCGCATTCGTAGTCGACCTTCAAGAGCGGTCGCATTCACGTGGTGAATTACTACGTGCACCCGCAACATCTAGTGTTGCAGGAGAAGATGATACTACGGCAGACGAGCATCTGCCGCAAGAGACATAATGCGTCGCCAGCGGCTGCATTAACCGCAGCCGAAGGCGCCGCACTATTCGCATACTGCATAGACTTGTTGACCATGCGATAAAATTTAAAAACGATGATTCTGACCAATTAACATCGTTTTCAATTAAGTGGTCTTATCGTGACCACTCTACTCAATGATAATCAGAGTGATTGTCGTTTAAGGGAGGGGTGATGTAACGGGGTGTATCGTTACATGAAATTAACACTTAAAGGTTGTTAATTAATATATTATCTAACGAATAGATAATTTTTGGAGAATATTACTTTACGCAGTAATATTCGGAAAGCTTATCCATTGGTAGATATAGGTCATTATATCTGCTTGCTCCGCGGTCCAACCAGCGCTGGACGCGCGCAAAGAGAGACATATAAGACTTTATTACATGTTTTGTATTAGATTATAATTAAGTTAGTATTAAATAGATAGAAACAGAAAAACTTAATTATATTAAATACAATTTTCTTTTAACCCTTTTTAAAGCAACTGTTTTAAAGAGAGTTTTCCTCTGCACGTACTAGTGTACGTGAAGAGACGTGAGGCACCACTTGCACTGAAGCAGTGCGAAGTGGACTTATACTAAAGCAGTACAAGTCGGCAGTGCCCCGTTATAAATACAGTTTTACTCTTTCTCTATTCGAAAGCACCTTTGCTAGCTAAAACTACTTAGCTACCTGTAATCTTCCTCTGCACGTCTTGTACGTGAAGTAACCGAGCCACCCCACCTTCACTGCAATCAGTGTAGATTGTCTAGTGCTGTGAACAGTAATAACAAAGGGTGCACTTCGATCGCATGATGGGGCTAGATCCTGACGGCTGTGCTCAAGCACAGGCAGTATCGAAGATCCACCATTGTTACGTGGACATAGTTACCAAAGGCTGTGCAAAAACACAGGCAGCGTCGAAGTTCGACCACTCGAATAAGTTGAGTGGTACGAAACAAGGATGCTTGCTTGGAAAGCAACATCCAAGAAAATTTGATACGTCTGTCTGTAAGAGGCAGTTTAAAAGTCCTAGATCGACTGGAGAGTCGATCGTAGAGGATCTCGCTGTGGATGCGCAACCACAGCATGAGGCAGTTGGGAAGGATGCTCCCCAAACAAACTTAAGGGAATAAGTTCTTGGAAATCTGTTGAGAATAAGTCCTCAGAAACCTG
The DNA here is from genome assembly GCF_004359215.1 of Bremia lactucae. Lineage (NCBI taxonomy): Eukaryota > Oomycota > Peronosporomycetes > Peronosporales > Peronosporaceae > Bremia > Bremia lactucae. The sequence continues at coordinate 3,103,727 of NC_090615.1, read as the reverse complement.
TGGTCAAAGGTTCCCAGGTATCTTTAGAAATAAGTTCTGCGCGACAAAGCGTCAGCCAGGACATTCGACTTACCCGGCTTGTATATAACTTTGAAATCAAATTCAGAGAAGAATGTGAGCCATCTTGCTATTCTAGGCGAGAGGTGCGGTGAGTTTATTGCGGTCCGCAGTGATGCGTGATCCGTATAAACCACAAATGGTTCGGTGCCCAGTAGGTGCACACGAAACTTGACAAGAGCATACTTTATTAAACGTAGCTCTTTGTCATGCACAGGGTAATTCGGTTCCGCGGCTTTTAATAGCCGGGACTGATAACAGATGACACGGTCAACGCTGTCGTCATCCTTCTGCATGAGCGCGCTGCCGATTGCAAAATTACTTGCATCGCAAGCGCGCTAAAAGGGCTTATTCGCGTTTGGCAATGCCAAGACCGGTGCCTCTACAAGAGATTGCTTCACTGACGTGAACGCATCTTCTTGTTTCTTTAACCAAACCCATTCTGTGTCCTTTTTAAGGAGATCAGATAATGGTTTAGTTTGCTCCGCATAATTCTTGCTATACTTATGCAAGTAATTAGCGAGCCCTAGGAATTGGCGCAAATCCTTCACATGCCGTGGGATTGGCCATTCCTTAACTGATTTTACCTTGTCTAGGTCTGCTCGTACACCATGTGTACCAACGATGCAGCCCAGTACAGGTATCTCAGGGACCCCCATGACGCACTTTTGCAAGTTGATGTACAATTGGGCGTCCTTTAAAGTCTGCAACACAGCGTCTAAATGACGCTTGTGCGACTCTATTGTGCTCAGCCCGTCCTCGGCCCAACTATGCACAAATACATCGTCAAAGTAATGAGACACGTAGGCACGGTGCTAACGCATCAAGTGAGCCACCACTCGGTTGAATGTCGCTGGTGCGTTTTCCAAACCTTGGGGCATCACAAGCCACTCCCAAAGCATACCGCTTGGGGTGCTTACTGCCGTTTTGGCTACATCGGACTCGCTCATAAGTACCTGATAGTAGCCATCCTTCAAATTCAACGCGGAAAAGGTAGTTGACTTTTTCATGGAATACAACAACATACCAACATCAGATCTTTCCGCGGGGTTGGCGTTTGCGCCGCCGTGTTCAGCTTATTATAAGCATGAACCACGCGCCATCCACCTGTGGCTTTACGCACACAAAAGGTCGGGCTGCAGTGAGGCGATTTGCTCTCACGCACATGTCCCGCCTTGGCTCGCTTGTCGAAGAGCTCATCGATATAATCGACTTGTTCTTTCGGCAACGGCCATTGCCTGGTCACACAATACTTGGTGCCAGTTCAAGGTCTATCTCATGCCCGATGTCCCTATCTGCTGGTAGGCGGCTCGGCACTTCTTCTGGGTACACATCGCGATGTTTCCACAGAACCTCAAAGAACGAACTGCCTCTCAAGGCATCCCAGCCCTGAGCAGCGAACCAGCATTAACCACGCGCCATTCACCTGTGGCTTTACGCAACAGTCCACCAAGTTGCCTCCTGGAACTGGTGCAACTATTTCGTAGATCTTTCCTTCCTTTAATTCGGCAAGGAACAGATCCCACGACATCTCCGGGAGATTTACTATCTCCTCGGCAGATTTAAAGACTTGCTGGAGCACCTCAACTGAGGATTCTCCGCAATTTCGTCTTTGACGGTCTCGAACACCTCGTTCGAAGGCCCGTCCTCTTTATTAGAGACTGATCCAAAGGTCACTCGTTTAGACGTGCCTTTGATCGTCCTAATTTGTCGGGTACTCGTTCTTCGAGTCACCACGACCTTTTTCTGGGAAGCGGGTGCCGTTGCACTCCTGGGTAACGCACCCCTTCCAACCGCACCAGGCTCTAGGCACTGTGCCGGTTTATGCGACGCATGACTTCTTGTCAGCTCGCCGTCTACTGCCACAGGCTCTCGGCTCTGTGCAGGACATTCGGACGCATGACTACTTGTCATCGTCCTTTTCACTACCTCAGTCTCCACGAGCTGGGTAGGAATTGGTGACGTTTGACATCCCGTCAGTGCACCATCCGCTGTGTTCGACACGACATCAGTTGCATACGCCTCTCGCAGGAGCACATCCTTTCCGGTGTCCTGCTTAGAGTTCGCAACTGTGCGTGTACGCCAGTCTATCCATGGGTGGAAATTTGCCAACCATGACATGCCTAGGATGAGGTCATACGGACTCTCCATTCCTAGCACTGTGAACTTCTCTTTACAAGAGAAATCACTAAAGCTGAAGGCGAGTTCTACCTGAAATCCCTCAGACTTAACGAGCGCGCCGTTCGCTAAACGAACGGTCGCCTCTTCTCGCTTGCCATCCTGGCAAAGCGACTCAAACATCGCCGGTCTCTTTCTTAGAGCCCCGAGTTTAACAAAATTTTATGATGCACCCGAATCCACTAGGAAGGTCATCACGTGGTCATAGCCTCTTACATGAGCGCTATAGACCAGCAGGGTTATGGTCCGAAATTTCGAGACCTCAGGGACTATGCTACCCATTTGTTCCACAACTCTGAACTTAGGGGTAGCTTCAGAGTCCGCGCCAGTAGGGCATCTCGCCCCTACTGCGCTCCTGCATTTCCCGACCCCTCAGTGGTCGATGCAGAACTCATGCGTCTCGCAAGCTGGTTCTTGCCATCGCCCTTTGGGTAGGGAGTCCTCTTGCTGGGGGTCTTCGCCCCAGCAGAGACCCTGGCATAGCAGCGAGCCAGCATATAGCCGCGCTTGCCGCATTTATAACAGACTACGTCTGCATTGCCAAACTCCATAGGAGTGGCATCTGACCTCTCGGCCGACGGCTTATACCAAGCTGTCGCCGTGGCACTGTTGTAGGATTGCTCCTCAACCAAGGCAATCTGGATTGCCTTCCCCATCATCGACGGCACCTTTCTGAAAAGGGCCTGTCGCGATGGGGCATGTTGTAGTCCGTTCATAAACGTGGGCACCTTAACATGCTCCGGAATCGGACCTACGGTTATGGACGCCGACAGCGAGCGCATCTCTTGCACATTCTCTTGCAGAGATCGCTTCGCCTGTCGTGCCCCAAAGAAGCGCGCCTGAAGCAACACTTCGTTGTTCGGCGGCTGATACATGGCGCGAATCCTTTCCTTAAAGATCGCCAATGAGGGGAACGCCTTTCTGTCCGCCATAAGCGCCGAGTAAGCCCACTCTGAGGCCTTACCACGCAGATGCGACATGGCGTACGACACCATCCGGCTGTCGTCCTCGATGAAGAGCGTGAAAGCGCATTGCTCCACGGCTAAAAGCCAGTGGACGATCGTGTGTGCTGCAGTTCCATCGAACTGGGCGATTCCATCCGAATGGGCCTCGGCTGATGCTGCCGGGCAGAGAGCATCTCAACAGTCCTGTTGCGAGTGTCGCTCCGAGCCTGCTCATGCCTCAGCTCATCCTGAGTCTGAGTGACGGATTCCGCTGCAGCATGGTCCTGTGCCTCGGACGCGGCCCTCCGCTGTCCGAGCACGAATGCCTCAAACTGCTCCAACTGAGCAACATGTTGCTCAGGAGGACTACTCAGGAGCCTAGCCAGGGCTTGTTCACCGAGTCCCTGCGCCATAAGCCCTGCCACCTCCCGATGATGTTCGGAGAGGTGGGGAAAATGAGCCCAATTAATATTGAGGCTCATCCTCACGTACAC
>NC_090615.1:3059038-3069525 GCF_004359215.1 Bremia lactucae | reverse complement strand
AACAAACAAACAGTTTTGCGTTTAGTTAGAATTCGATTGTTATTTTTATAGCACTTGGAAATCCTGTGTGGGGTATTATGTAAGATAAAGAATTACAGAATAAAAAAGATTAATGTTTCTTCAAATACATAAAACTGAGGAGAATTATGGGGACACACCCTGTATATTTCCAGGTCCGCCTCAGTTCTGTCAAAGGCGGAGGACTCATGTACTGGACTTCTTGAATTTGCCGGCAACTTTTTATGTGCTTAAGTCCCACTGATGCCTTAAAGTTTTACCTTATTTAATATCTTGCATCAGGTGTTTTATTTGCAAATGTTATTCAAAAGCGCAGCAGGAAATACCGACTTGGTCGTCGCAGCGAGAGGCGTCTCTGTGGAGCCGCCACCAACGGGCAAGCGACGGTATGTGACGGCCTTTTTGTGCCTCTGGGTTTCAATGATATGCTATGCCGACCGTACGTGTTGGGTTTGGAAGAGGAAAATACCGTGAGCTATAAAATTCCATTTTTCTTTTTATGGTTACTATTGGGAGTAGGAGCAAATATCGGCATCGCGGTGCCTGCTTTCGTAAAAAGTAAGAAAGAGCAAGGCGAAGTGCTGTCCGCATTCTTTTATGGCTACATGTGCACCCAAGTCCGTCACCCAGCATTAATTCCTTAATGAAAAACATGGGTTTAATGTTCCTGCCTCTACTGTTTTAGATTCCGGGTGGGTATTTTGCTGCTAGATATGGTGCAAAGATTGTGTTACTATCGGGAGTTATTGTCTGGACGCTATTTGTACGAATAAAGTGAAAACAGTACCGATAGCGATGCTGATGCTTAAAGCTGCTATAATAAATTGTAGGATTTATCGACGTTATTGGCGGCAGGATGCCTCCCGTGTCTCTATTTTACGAGGGCGGGCATGGGACTAGGAGAAGGCGTTCTATTTCCATGTATGCACCAAATTGCAGGTACGTGGTACCCAGTACAGGAGCGAAGTCGCCTCGTATCGCTGGTGGCGAGTGGTTCAGATCTAGGTACCATCTCTGCGCTCATTATTTCGCCCGCTATATTGGCAGCTAGCGGCTGGCAACGTATTTTCATTGTATACGGCGTGCTGAGCTTCATTTGGGTCGTTGTCTATTCGGTTACGGGAGTAAGTCGGCCTGAAGAAGACCGGTATATTACCATAGAGGAAAGAAGCTACATCGCTCGGAATCGTGTATATGATTCCGAAACTCGTTGTCGACAGAGTTCATGCGTTAAAATTATTTCCCACAAAATCAATTGGCATGTGCTCCTGACTTCAAGGCCTGCATGGGCGATCTATGTTGCCCACATGTGCTACAATTATAGCTGGTATGTTTTGTTGGGCTGGATTCCGCAATACTTTAATCAAGCCCTCAACCTTGATTTGACCAAAAATGGCGGATTTGCTGCTGCGCTGCCCTACATATGCGGCTACTTTGGGACAATTTTGTTCGGGCGATTAGGAGATACTCTAATCACTCGTGGATACCGTGTGTTGCACGTACGTCAAGCCTTTAACGCGTTTTCATTTATCGGATGCGCATTCTTTCTCGTTTTAATGCGTTTCGCAAAGACTGCTCCCATGGCCGTGGCGTTTTTGTGCCTGGCGCTGTTCACTGGTCGAGCTGCAACAGCTGGATACTGGGTCAACATGATCGACGTAGCCCCAAATCACGCAGCACACGTCATGGGGATTTCTAACACTTTTGGAACGATCCCTGGTATTATTGGCAATGTAGTGACGGGCGCAATTCTTCAAAAATCAGGCTCATGGAACCTCGTCTTCTTGATCGCTGCGCTTGTCCTTGTCTTTGGTGTGGTCTTCTTCCATTGTAACGCTTCAGATGAGTCCATGTTTGCTGAGTCTAGGCGAAGCAGCAACGATGAAAATAGCAGTGCCAACACTGCTTCAAGCAGCTCCCTCGTTACGCCTAAGTACAATTTATCTCATCCGTCCTCAGTTCACGCATTTGAGGATGAAGAGAAAAGCCTGCTGGACGACTGGATGTAGATATTTAGCTTCTTCCATAACCACAAAGTCACGCGAGTCATTAGCATTTATATTCATTATGTCGCAAGCTATACCGACCCAAACTAAGCTTTTGAAGCTGACGATGCGAAATCTCTTCGCTTGTGAATTTTTTACGCATCTCTACGAACAAATTAGTGGCTATTCCCCAATTTTCAAGTTGTTCTTCGGCGTAAATGCGTTCAATGTAGCTGTCTGGATTGGGGCAGATATGGTTAGCTGTAGTATCCTGCATTTTGGCGAAGATTGGAGCTACAAGCTCGTGTTCATTCGCACGATTGCACATCTCCATTACCTTATTAAATACAACAACGCTGGGTCGAACACCGAAGAGCGATTTCCACTCGGGAAGCATTTGAACAGCACAGCGCCATTCGCCAAGAAGCTCTAGAGACTCTAGCAACTGCGCAACAACAAATTCTGATGGAGCTTGCCGCGTTGCAAGGTGCCATTGGCGAAGTAGTGTCGGCGCTTCTAATACACGATTCTTGTCTTGCAATGCCGTGCTGGCCACAAGATAAGCTGAAAAACTGGACTCACTCACGAGGTTGCTTTTGAGGTTAAAAGCAAATCTGCTTCGTGTTCGAGTAATCAGCTTGTCAAATATGGCAATGACCCCTTCATTGTCTTCATTCACACTACATGCACCGATCGCACGCTCGTATGTTGTCATATCGGGCTTAAGGCGCTGAAGCTGCATTTTTTCAAGTATATCGATAACGCTAGCACGGGCCCACGCAGCCTTCGTACGCTGCATATTCAAAGCTGCTGTTACTTCGACATTTTTAGCATCAATTACCCGCTTTATGCTAGGAGAGCCCTCTACACTTCCCTTCAAATCCTTCGTATCTTTTTCTGCTGCCTCCTCGACTTCATCAAGGTCTTTCTCTCTGTCTCCAATGAGCTTGTTGACGCGGTTCTTTTTCCACCAGGCAGCTCGCTGTCCAGCTCTAACGAAAGCGTCTAAACATGTGTTGTATGAGATGACATCAGGAGCCACTCCTTTTTCGCGCCGCATCACATCTAGAACTTCAAGAGCTCGCCCAGGCAGAGCAGCTACCGCGCACGCTTGTAAAATCCAATTGTAGCTGCCGAAAAAAACGCTTCCAAGCTTCTCTTCCATTTCATTGACTATTTCCCACGCACTATTGACATTTCCGACACGTGCGTATGCAAAGGCAACGGGCTCGTAAGCTTCTACCGTAAGCGTAAATGCATTTGACGCCTCGATAGCTCGAAAAAGTTGTATAGCTCCTTCAGGATTATTTGACTTTGCACAGAGCTGCATTGCCCCGATTAGGACTTTAAGCGAAGGTTTGTAACCATCGTTGGTCATTAGATGATCCAAAAAGTTCAAGCCTACCTCAAACTGCTGCTGAGTGGCACAGGTTGCAAATATTAAGCCAAAAGTCGTATCTGTAGGCTGAAATCCTAGCCTTTTCATAAATTCAAACAGCTTAAACGATTGAGCTACATCTCCAAGTCGATAATAGCAATCGAATGCATTATTAAACACTCCGATGTCCAATTTTTCAGCGGGCGCGTCACGGCAAGTGGCAGTTATTTTATTTTTTATATAAGCTATTACTTCTTTCTCTTGGCTTTCAATAGAATCAATTTCGTTGTGCTCAGCACTATCGTGTAAACTTACTCCATCTTTATAAGCATTAGTGACAGCTTCATTGTTACACGTATTCAAGTACGTAGCAAAGAGGCGAAACAGCGAAAAATATGTCGATACATCTGAATTAACCTTTTGATACTCAACGCACTGCTCATAAATTGAAAGAGCTTGTATCATTGTGCTGAGACGTGTCTTTGGGGTGTCGTCAACACATTCTTTTAACAATTTCGTTTGTGCCTTCAGCACTGTATTTACGGTCACTTGATCAAAGTGCAAGTCATTCATTATCATTTCGTTCAGAATAGATTCCATATTGTGTACTTCACCTCGAACTGCGAATGCATTAAGCAGCGCGTTATAACTCCACGTCGTTGGTGCACAGGGCGGACACATCTTTGCATACGACTTCATCTTATTAAGCACGGAGAGAGCATCATCTACTTGACCCTGCCTCCCACAAGCTTCTAACACGGTGCTAAAATCATGTGCGCTCGCTTTTTGTAGGCGAATAAGTTCATTTAATAATTTAAGCTTTCCCTGAAGATTTAATGATTGTCCGTGAATGAATCGTTCAACACCCAATTCAGTAATTTGATGGTAGCTTTTCTCCAATGCACGCTCAACGCTTTCGTTCTGACTCCGATTCAAGACAGATGCTTGATATTGCAATTGTGTCATCTGGGACCAGTCCCGTGGTCGATCTAAGGCAAAAGACAAAGCATCACGATTCGCAACTAGTCGCTTCAACTTCATCGAATTTTGCACTTCCTCATCAATGTCACCAATGACATTCTTTTCATCGACTTTTCCCAGGAGGCTGAGTGCATACTGTGCTGAAGTCCAATCCCCACGCTGCCGACAAGCATCAATCACAAAATTCACTACTTTTCGCTTAACCGGTAGAAATTTCATTCCTATACGAGAAATCTCATTTTCAATTTCACGCAAGTATGTCACAGCGCTACCCACATCACCTTCGTGTAACAAATAGTGAATCATTGTCCGTGATGTAATCGTGTCCGACACCAATTCATATTCAACAAAAGCACGATGTATCAAATTAAGCATCTCTTTTGACCGTCCTCTGTCTCGCGAGTAGACTCGTAATAAGGAATTGATCACAAAGACCGTAGGATTCACTTTAGTGGTCAACATGTCATTTAAATATTTCTCGGCTGTCTTTACGAATCCCTGCTTTCTCGCACAACAATTTATTAAAAAACTATAGATCCGAGCGTCTGGCATAATCCCGCCTGCCTTCATTCCCTCCAGTACATGATTTGCACCGCGTAAATTCCGAGCTCGACTACACGCCGCCATCGCAATTTGAAAGCTTCTCTGGTCTGCGCAACGACGTGTCACCATTATATCCAGCAACGATAAAATTTGTTTTAAATTTGTGTTCAATAATGTTTTTTGCTGTATACAAAGATGACGCAGAAGAAGATTGTACGTGTATGGCCAAAGCACGGTATTTTCGGCGTGGCGTCGATGCAGGATCTCCATCACGGCCCAAGCGCGATGGAGATCGCCCAGCTTCAGAGCCTCTACAATTCGGCGATTGTAAAATCTTTTGCCTTTTCCAAATGGTAGTGATTGATCGACATCATTAGCGAGAGTGCAAAAACTCCAAGAGACCTTGGAAGCATCAGTGAGTCGCTGCAACGCATTCGAATGCTCCTTTTGCTCGTCTCGTTTATCGAATACAGCAAATTGGCGAGCTTTAAAATCTTTAGTTTGCAAAGAGTAAGATTCGATATTTCTTAGGTCTGCGACAACAAGCGAGGTGCTTCGTATTCGATGCAGCGCCTTGCGCTTGAATGCTTGTGCCCAGGTGATCATCGATATCGTGATAGAATTTTAAGTAAAACAACGCTAGTAGAACTCAGTTTTACGCTGCGGAGATAAGCTTTTGATTGGCTAAATTGCGTTGACAAAAATCTAAATTCCTCGTGTCTTTGACAGCTACGGCCACAGACATAACTTCTACGGCCACAGACAAAAGTACTAGGGCTACAGACATAAAGTAAACATACAACATGCTAAATTATGATTGGTTTAAATTTCCAAATCAGGTATCCTGTCAATACAAATCGCGATTTATTTGATTTCTATCGACCGATTTTCTGTGACCTATCGGACTGCGGCGTTGCTAGCACGAGCCTTTGAGACATGTTTTTTGCCGTGCTTCTCTCTCTCTATTTCTCTCTCGCTCTCTCTCTCGCTCTCTCTCTCGCTCCCTTAGCTTTATAGAGAACATTGTTGACTGTGCCTGATAAAATCTTCCAATACTCTGACTGACTGTGCCGATCCTCACTCAATCTGCTATTTTCTCTGATCTATCTGATTTCACCGCTTTTAACCGCACTAACGACTATTAATATTCAATGGACGCTGAGCAGCAGAAAAACAGACAGTTCACTGAGCGGAAGGCCATGGAAGAACATATCGATAAGATGGCGGCTGCAAAGGGCTATAGAATTGTCACCAAATCCTCTTACAAGCAAAAGAGATGGCAGACAAGTTGTTCACTTACATGTGATCGTGGAGGTTTAGACCGAAACCGTCACAGACTTTCCCAAGAATCAAGAAGTCGAATGGCAAAAGGCAGTGCCCTCATTGACTGCCCTTTCAAAGGAGTTGATCAGAAGCAAAAGGTAAGCAATGCAATTTTTTTGAGTAAATTTACTGAAGATATCTCTGCATTAACAATCTCTACCTTCCTTACAGACAGCAGCTGGTCCTTTACAGTCACTTGCAATGAGCACATCCACGAATCCTCCACATCGACGACTGCCAATCCAGTGCATACTCGAATCTCGGAGGCCCAAGAGGAGGAATTGCCGGACTCTCTCAGTCTGGTTTAAAAGCCCGACATGTCCAGACCATTTTGAGGGGGCAAGATGTGCCATTGGAGATCACCAAACGGAAACTTCGGAATATCAAGCAAAAAAGTGCCCATGGAAAGCTTGATCGATGAACCCGATGGATACGCTGTACCAAACCTTCTCGGATTACGGATTCGAAATAGACATCAAGAAAAACGCCTCGGGGCACATCACCCATCTCTATTTGCGCATCCAAAAAACGTGGAGCTTGTTTGGAACCACTGCGATGTGCTTTTGCTGGATTGCACATACAAAACCAGCAAAACACGATTTTCTCTGCTACACGTCGTTGGAAACACCAATCTTTATTCGACCTTCTCTACCGCCTTTGTTTTCATGAAGAGCGAGAATGCCAACTCGAATATGATCGCAATAAAATTTATCCGACGATTGTTCCATGATGATCATCTTCCAAAAGTTTTTGTGATTGACCGAGAGCTTGCGCTAATGAGTGCATTACAGAGCACTTTTCCCGCAGCATCCATCATACTTTGCATATGGCACATTGTAAAGAACGTCGTTGCCAAATGTAAACCTCATTTTGCTGGGGAAGATGACGAACAGTGGAAAGCGTTCTCAAAAGGATAGAGAATGTTAAAGTATCAACTTCGTTTTTTTCTCTTTTTTTCAGCTTGCCATTGGGAATCTTCATTCACATTCAAATTTTTCTCGCATTATTATTATTATTATTATTATTTTTGCACTAATCGCCTATTCGAATACAAGAAATGAATTCGAGGAAAACTGGGAAGTATTCCGGAGTAGTTGGAATGAAAACCACGCGAATTCTATTGAATTTTTGTCAATGACATTGATCAATCCGCACAAGGAAAAGTTTGTTCGGGCGTGGACAAATTCGATATGGCTTTTCGGTCAAACCGTCACATCCCGCGGAGAGGGTGACCACAGTATCGTAAAAGAATTTATCGCAAGCAGCATGGAAAATCTTCTTGAATGCTGTGAACGGATAATTCAATCGATCGAAAGCTTCCAGATTGAATATATCACAGCACTAGCCAAAGCAGAAAATGAAGATCTTACCTTTTGGACAGCCTACCCCACGTGGAAACATTCTTCAAGATGGCAATAAAAATATCTCCTTTTATGCCCTTCGGAAAGTATTTGGAGAGGTAAGATTGAAATATTTTCGTGGTATTTTGCCTGCATCGTCACTTCAATCATTGACTAAATATTTGTATTTACAGCTGGAAAAAGCTCGACGTCCATTGGCAGATCGTCCAAATCCATGCACTTCCACTTTTACTACTGTCTGGGGATACCTTGTGAGCACCGGTTGCGGTTGATCATCGAAAATGAGAGGAGACTTGAATTGAATGAATAGATGTTCAATGGCACTTCCATCAACTTCCTCCACCACGTCCTCCTGTTGTTGACCAACCTGACAATGTTTTTCCAGCCTTACTTGAAAGAGTTCAAGAAAACTTTCAAAATCTTCTTCAACACCAGAAAGAGGCAGTAGTGAACGAACTGTCAGATTTATCGCAGGGATTTTTTAATTATTATTTTTTTGTTCTTCTTTGTTGTTCCATGCCTGCTTTCAATTGCTAACGCACTTTAAATTAGCAAACCCCACAGGTTCTAGACGAGCCGAAAGTTGCGCGAACAAAGGAAGACCTAGCACGAGCAACAACATCTCTACGCAACGAGACCCGTAACATTTTGAATATATTGAGGGGATAACTTCAAAGAGGAGGAAGGTGCCAACATGCAGTGCTTGCCATTAAGCAGGACATCGACGTACTTTTGCAGCGTGCCCTGTAAAGTTCAAGTTTGAAATCAACCTCGTTCAGCAGCCAGACCCTCCCGAACATCATCAACAAACACCAATCCATCTGATTCGTGAAGATATATATATAGAAAAGAAGTTAGCTATCCTCATCATTATTTATAATTAAAAAAATCATTATATTACGGGATTTCAAATTTAACAAATATCGGTCGATAGAAATAAAAAAAATCGCGATTTGTATTGTCAGGATACCTGATTTAAGAATTTAAACCAATGATAATTTAGCATGTTGTAAGTTTACTTTATGTCTGTGGCCCTAGTAATTGTTTTGTCTGTGGCCGTAGTAGTTATGTGTGGCCATAGCCGCGGTGTAACGGGGCACTACGACTTGTACTGTTTCAGTACAAGTCCACTTCGCACTGCTTCAGTTACGAGTGGTGCCCTACGCTATTTCACGTACACTAGTACGTGCAGAGGAAGACTTCTCTTTAAGGCAACTAGCTTAAAGAGGGTTAAATGAAAAACTGTATTAATATAAATAAGTATCTCTTCTATCTATCTTGTAAATGAAAACTTAATTATAATCTAATACGAATCATGTAATTGAGTTCTTATCTCAATTTTATCTGTAACTCTCTCTTTGATTACTCTTACAGCTGATTAGTCTGCGATATAAATAGGTATAATGGTCTATACCTATTTATGGATAAGAATTCTGAATATTACTATATAAAGTAATATCCTGCAGATATTATCTACCTTTGAGATAATATAGTAATTAACAACCTTTAAGTGTCAATTTCATGTATCGATACACCCCGTTACATCACCCCTCCCTTATACAACAATCACTCTGACTGTCATTGGATGGAGTGGCCGCTATGTGACCACTTAATTTTTGAAACGATGTTGATTGGTCAGAACCATCATTTTAAAATTTCCATCGCATGAAGAGTCAACTCATGCGGGGCGACGATAGTGCTGCGCCTTCGGCTGCGGTTCGTGCAGCCTTCGAATGAGAGGGCTCATTCTGATAGACGAGTAAATAGTCTATTTGGATCAGACGATGAGGATGATTCCTCATCGCCCGTACGATCTCCCATACGGTCACCTGCACGTGTTTCTGTGCAAGGTGACGACTTTGGCGTAAGCCATCGTAAGAAAAGTCCTTGTGGTACCCCTGCTTCAGTGGGTACCACTCAGGGGAGTGAAGACAATAAAATGTCTCATCTCGCCCCTGAAAAGAAGCCGTGGCTTTTGCCAGAACGGCTAATCAATAGCTTGTCTGGAGAAACTACTCCTCACAATAAATATCCCTCATTTATTGCGATAAAGCTACATGGCCTTGATGCCAGCGCGAAGAGAACTTTCAACTTTCGCGCTGAGAAAGATTTCTATCTCGATGCTTTTCTTAAGCATCGAGATAAGCGAGACTTTATCTCGCTTATTCAAGCCTGGAGCGCGTTCATTGGCAATGTCAAAGACATTGGTTGCGAAGCCTGGCTTCAAAAACTTAACGCGAATCGCGTTAAATTTGAGAAAAGAACTCAAACCGGTGCCAAGTATAAATTGCATCGGTTGTCACGTGAGGCTGGGCTTCCATGCCTCACGTGAAGTGATCCCTGTCCGTGTTGTGTAGACAACTCGAAGAGGGTAAAAGGGGATGTCTATTCCCTTTCTTCGCCCTGGGGAAGGGCTCGCATCTCTATTGATATGCGGATGCGATTGACGTTTTGCAATCGATTTACAGGCGCCAGTGGCGCGTGTTTTCCGATGGGCCTTCTGAACCATCGGATGGGTCTCGTCATACTGACGGACGAGGCCCTCAACGTCAGCAATCAGCTGGGAACGAGGCTCCCAGCTGTCATTCGAATGTGGATAACCGCGCCAGCGAACCAGATAACTCGTTCGCTGCCCCTTCACACCACGGTGGTTCTGGATACGTTCCACAGGAAACGCTGACCACCGTGGGAATCCACCAAAGGTTGTGGTGGAGGGGGGGAAATTAGATCCGAACCGTATGTCGGATCTAATGTCGAAAATCGAAAAACTCGATATCTTCCTCCATGATTTAGGGGAGGGATTTGATCACGAGCGCGGCAAGCATCGCTAGTTGGAGCAGACGGTGCAGGCTCACCATATCGAGCGGTTGGAAGATCGTTCGAAGAGTGCGTACTCCA
>NC_090615.1:3052905-3058938 GCF_004359215.1 Bremia lactucae | reverse complement strand
AATTTGGATTGCCTCTTCCATCGTCGACGGCACCTTTCTGAAAAGGGCCTGTCGCGATGGGCCATGCCGTAGTCCGTTCATAAACGTGGGCACCTTAATGTGCTCCGGAGTCGGACCTACGGTAATGGACGCCGACAGCGAGCGCATCTCTTGCACATACTCTTGCAGAGATCGCTTCGCCTGTCGCGCTCCAAAGAAGCGCGCCTGAAGCAACACTTCGTTGTTCGGCGGCTGGTACATCGCGAATCTTTTTCAGGAAGATCGCCCATGTAGGGAACGTTTTTCTGTCCGCCATAATCGCCGAGTAAGGCCACTCCGAGGCCCTACCGCGCAGGTGCGACATGGCGTACGACACCATCCGGCTGTCGTCCTCGATGAGCTGCGCGACACGCATTGCTCCACGGCTAATAGCCAGTAGACAATCGTGTGCGCTGCAGTTCCATCGAACTTGGGCGGGTCCATCCAAATGGGTCTCGGCTGATGCGGCCGGGCATAGAGCATCTAGCAGTCCTGTTGAGAGCCTCGCTCCGAGCCTGCTCATGCATCAGCTCATCCTGAGGCTGAGTGACGGACTCCGCCGCAGCATGGCTCTGTGCCTCCGACGCGGCTCTCCGCTGTCTGAGCACATATGCCTCAAACTACTCGAACTGAGCAAAATGTTGCTCAGGAGGACTACCCAGGAGCCTGGCCAGGGCTTGTTCACCAAGTCCCTGCGCCATATGCCCTGCCACCTCCCGATGATGTCCGGAGAGGTGGGGGAAATGAGCCCAATCGATGTTGAGGCTCACCCTCACGTACACACGCAGAGTGGGAAGTATTTAAAGTGCTACCAAGTGTAGGCGGGCACGTGTAATGCGGCCACGCTTTACTTAGACACACACCCTAGCACAGCGAGGAAGCGGGTAAACCAGCTTCTCTTGCGTGCAGTGAGGTAGTTCTGGTGGGCGCCTTACCGACCTCACCCAACGCACTAAGTACTCTGGTAAAGTGTCGTCACGGCGTGCGCACTTACCAAGTAGGAAGTAGTTTTCAGACTGATTTATATCTAATCGCATCAAATATAAATACCTAGTTTTACGAATCAAAAATGTCATCTCTGTAGATAACGCTAATATGTATTTCGAGCGTATCTTCCTAGATATCTCGCGTAACGGGATGACGCTAAGGCGTCATCGCTTCTAAAGTGAATGCACCTTTGTGCATCACATCCACAAGGGTTGGTCACAAATGCGAACCACACCCGAGTGGTGGGTCTTATTACTGTATTTAAGTAATTGGCCACCTGCTCATCACATGCTTTCTCAAGAAGTATACAGACACCAAGCATGTCACCTGTTAAGACCTGTATTCATCGCTTCAAGACAACACCTGCAAAATGGTAAATAGTCCAAATTAGTTTCTTTGTCCCTTTTTGTAAGGATTATTTGGCGAAACCACCTCAGCCGAAGCAATAACTGAAACGGGCTAAAGTTGCCCTAACCTAACACAGTCCTCGTTAAGTACACTTGGTGTACTTAAGGGGAAGGATGAGGCACGTTTACCAAAAAGCTGAGGTACATATACCGGCACCCTGATTGTGTTGCACAAATCTGCGCAGAAGAAAATTATTGTGATTATCTTCTTGCCAATGTGCACAAAATACTATTCAACGTCCATTTTTTGGAGATTTCCTCTTGGGTGGGTTTGCGCAATTGATAGACCGGGTTGGCCTGGATTCATAAAAGCCACGTCATTTCAAATAATACCAAGCTTCAATCAAGTCAAATTCAAAGAAAGATGGGGCTTCTCGATATCGTACAGCCAGGCGTGCTAAATGGTGAGGATGTGATGAAGGTGTACAAGTATGCCCAAGACCACAGCTTTGCTATCCCAGCCGTAAACGTCACATCTTCGTCGACGGCCAATGCTGCGCTCCAGGCCGCCCGCGACACTAAGTCCCCAATCATTATTCAAACGTCCAACGGCGGGGCTGCCTTCTATGCGGGAAAGGGCATCGATAATAAGAACCAGAACGCATCAATTCTCGGTGCTATAGCCGCTGCGTACCATGTGCGTGCCATGGCCAAGCATTACGGTGTTCCTGTGATTCTCCACTCAGATCACTGCGCGAAGAAGCTACTCCCATGGTTTGACGGTATGCTGGAGGCTGACGATAAGTATTTTGCCGAGCATGGTGTTCCACTTTGGAGTTCGCACATGCTTGACTTGTCCGAGGAGCCAATGGAGGAAAACGTTTCCATTAGCAAGAAATATTTTGAACGAATGGCCAAAATTAATCTGATTTTAGAAGTTGAGTTGGGCATCACTGGTGGTGAGGAGGACGGTGTGGACAATAGCGAAGTGGACAATGCTTCGCTGTACTCGCAGCCAGAGGACATTTTGCTAGCGTGCAATGAATTGGGCTCCGTGTCGCCATACTATACAATAGCCGCTGCGTTCGGCAACGTGCATGGTGTATACAAGCCTGGCAACGTGAAACTCCATCCTGAGATTTTGGGTGACTTTCAAAAGTACGTTGCCAAGGAAAAATCGACCGCTTCCGAGAAGCCTGTATTCTTTGTCTTCCACGGCGGCTCTGGCTCGACGGCCCAGGAGATTCAGACGGCTGTGAGCAACGGTGTCGTGAAAATGAATATTGACACGGACACGCAGTGGGCGTATTGGAATGGGCTGCGCATGTTTTACGAGGAAAAGAAGGACTACCTACAATGTCAGATTGGCAACCCGGAAGGTGCAGACGCCCCGAACAAGAAGTACTACGACCCGCGTGTTTGGGTACGTAAGTCGGAGGAAGCGATGATAACACGTTTAAAGGAGGCGTACCAAGACCTTAACTGCGTCAATGTGCTTTAATAGCTTGCTTTGAAACGGTGTCGGTGATCGAATTGTCAGCATCTGTTGTGATGTCACAGTGGAATTGGCCAATTTCTTATATTTGATTAACTATTGAAAAAAAAAGTTTGAATTGAATATATTGTTGAAGGTTTTGTTGATCCTCGTTTGTATGACTGAGCCTATAATACCGTTGCCGAGATCCGTTTGCGTTAAAATTTTGCATAGGTAGTGTCTTGAGATGAAATGCTGCTAATTAGGATGTTTTGCAAGGAAACGATTTGCATTTTTCATCAGCCATCAATGACAAGCTTGATCTGCACTTCAAAGAATCGAAAGAGTGCACGAGATTGAAGTTTTGTAGCTCGACGGTAATCGGATACTACGCGGAATTATGCAATAGTGAGAAAGCTTCTAAAAAGTTGATTTATCACGCCGCAACCTTTGCGCACTGATAGCGTTATCCACAAGATTAACCAAAACACCAAGGTGGTTAAGTTCTGATCTGCAGCTGCAGCCAAAGCGTGTCAGTCAATGAACGGCGTATGGAAGTTTTGCATTAGTGGCAAATGTTGGGGCTGCTAGCATGTCTGGCACGAAATGACCATCGTCAACTCTATAGGTTGCTTTGTAAAATCTTACAAACGGGATGACGCAGATTAAGAATTTCTCAGCTTCTACGACCACAGTGGTCCCTCCTTCCGCACCACCTAAGATTGGCCTTTTAGCCCTCGCGTCCCCGACGGTTGATGATACTGCCCGTTGATGCGCCGTTCGAGCATTGATTTAACATCAATCAATCCCGGCAATGCATCCGCTGCTTTCCCCCTTTACCTCTATTTTCTTCGAGTGAAAATGTCGCTGACGTGGCAAAGGTATTGCCACCATGTCAACTACCCACTCATATAGACGACGAGCTTATAGCACTGAGGTTATAGATTAAATCATAAGTCCATAAAAAATCAATTACTATGCTATTTAATCTTGCAGTTCTCTTGAAAGTCAAACTCGTAAATCCACCGATAAAAGATTTTTTCCAAAAGGTCAAATGGACAAAGTACTTGGCCGTTGCACTCACGAAAAATCACCTCGCGCTCGTTGAGCAATGTTTTTACTTTAAATGACGATGTTGCTTGAGATTCATCTTTTTGAGCATCGCATTCATAGAGAACAAAGCCGATATTGGCAGAAAATGGCGTCAACTTGGAGCTTTGAAACTTTCGTTTCTGTGCCAAGTCTAGCGGTGTGTCGGCTCGAAAATGTCCTTCACGGTCGCTAGCGTGTCGGTCGAAGTAGCTTACATTTAGAAGCGAAGCCAATGGCAAAATTGTCTCAGCGTGTGCAAATCGAAAATATCCGTCAACGCTGCTTGTTTTATCGACACGCGTTTTCATTGTACGAAAAATATCCTGCAATAGTGGGGTCGCAATCTCATAAGATAACGCATGACCGTGACTTTTCCGGTAAAAGTGCTTAAGATCTTGAAAATAATCCATTGACAGTAGCATTTTACTGTCAAAGAGCGAGCACCACTGATCAAATACAGCTTGCACGGCCACGTCAAAGGCACACCCAGCGTACGCTGCCTCCATATCATTTTGGGTTGCATTAAGGAAATTTGCAAGTATTTGGAACTTTACAAGATTCTTGTACATTTGCTCACTATTACGATACTTGCTATGTTCAATCGTGGAGCTCTTGTTTGAGTCAATCTGAGTTTTAAATAGTGGACAATTATCGTAAAATCGCAGTATTTCGTCTTGGCCGATCGGGCTGCTCTGGTAGTACACTGGCTGCAGACCGTCAAAGAAGCCAAACGCAAAAGCCTCAGCACTCTGCTTTGTGCGGATTTTATATGTATGATCAAAAACAAAGTTGCTGGAAGCGTAATTAAGCGGGACTGGTGAGAGTCGAGCTCGAAGTCTATGCCCCATTTCGATCAGCTCGCGGATGCCGGAGTCCGCCAGCCACGCCTCCGTTTCCGCCGGGTATGGGTTATTCCAGCTCTCTATCCAAGTCGGTGACTTCTCGTTCCGAGCTGCCAGTAGTCTAGAGTGTGTATTATTGATCCGTGAAATGTCCTTCATTGTAGGATTTCTGGTACCATGACGGATGACAAAATTGAGCTGCACAGGGTTGCATGTGCTATTCATCGTGTCTAATTCCGACATCACTGGTGGTGCATATCGCGTTTTGGTAGACATGTGCTGGAGAAGTACTTCTCGCTTTTCTTTAACAGCGTCGATGATTCCGCATACTGCGGTGAAAAGCAATAACAGCTTGGCAAGATCCATCTTTTTAGCAACCTAATCGTTTCTGGAAAGCTTGCTGCGAATATTTCGATTCAATTTCTTAATAATTACTTGATTATTAATTGTTTTATGTGGATTATATGTGTGACAAACTCAGAAAACTGTAATGGCGCTGGTTGTAACGGGGTAAATCGTTACATGAAATTAACACTTAAAGGTTGTTAATTAATATGTTATCTAAAAGGTAGATAGTATTTGGAGGATATTACTTTATATAGTAATGTTCAGAATTCTTATCCATAAATAGATATAGACCATTACATCTATTTATCCCGCAGACTAATCAGCTGTAGAGATAAACAAAAGAGAGATACAGATAGGATAATATATAAATTCAATTGCATGTTAGTATTAGTTTTTAATTAAGTTAGCATTTACAAGATAGATAGAAGAGATACTTAATTATATTAATACAGTTTTCATTTTACCCTCTTTAAGCTAGTTACCTTAAAGAGAAGTTTTCCTCTGCACGTACTAGTGTACGTGAAATAAAGTAAGGCACCACTCGCAACTGAAGCAGTGCGAAGTGGACTTGTACTGAAGCAGTACATGTCGTAGTGCCCCGTTACACCTGGTAGCACTTTGTAGTCCTTCCAAGGACCACATTTCCTTCATCTAACATGGACATGATAGATGATAGTGGGAATACGCATCACGATTCCCGTGGAAAGCTACTCCTTTCTAAGTGACATAGAAAGGAGTGCGATCGAACGAATGAGTTCGGCCGTAAGGAACGATGCAATCTTGGCAATGCTGTACAATTTGGACAGAGATGCAATCCATTCAGCCATCGCCAAGTTTATACAACATGAGCTTGACGAGATGAAGGAGAGGTATCCTTGCTGAATCAGCAAGGCTCTCAACAGGCAGAACTGTTGAGGTTACAACA
>NC_090615.1:3039257-3052805 GCF_004359215.1 Bremia lactucae | reverse complement strand
TCTGGGTCTGCTCGTACACCATGTCTACCTACGATGCAACCCGGCACAGGTATCCTAGGGACCCCTATGACGCACTTTTGCAAGTTGACGTACAATTGGGCGTCCTTCGAAGTCTGCAACACAGCGTCTAAATGACGCTTGTGTAACTCTATTGCGCTCAGCCCGTCCTCGGCCCTACCATGCACGAATACATCGTCATAGTAATGGGGCGCGTAGGCACGGTGCTGACGCATCAGTGAGCCACCACTCGGTTGAATGTCGCTGGTGCGTTTTTAAATTTTGGGGCATCACAAGCCACTCCCAAAGCATACCGCTTGGGGTGCTTACTGCCGTTTTGGCTACATAGGTTCTCTCATGATTACCTGATAGTAACCATCCTTAAGATTCAACGTGGAAAAGATCGTTGAAATTTCCCATGGAGTTCACCAAGACATCTTTCCGCGGGATTGTCGTATGGGCAGGTATGGTTGCCGTATTCAGCTTATTCTAAGCATGAACCACGCGCCATCCACCTGTGGCTTTACGCAACAAAAGGTCGGGCTGCAGTGAGGCGATCTGCTCTCACACACATGTCCCGCCTTGGCTTGCTTGTCGAAGAATCTCATCGATAGAATCGACTTGTTCTTTCGGCAACGGCCATTGCCTGGTCACACAATACTTAATGCCAGGTTCGAGGTCTATTTCGTGCCTGGTGCCCATATCTGCAGGTAGGTGGTTCGGCACTTCTTCTGGGAACATATCGCGATGTTTCCACAGAACCTCAAAGAACGGACTGTCTCTCAACGCATCCTAGCGCTGAGCAGCGAAGCGTTTCTTTTTGTTCGTTTTTAGGACGCTCATGTCCATTGTGGACGATACGCAACAGTCCACCAAGTTCTCTTTTGAAACTGGTGTGACTATTTCATGAATCGTTCCTTCCTAAAACTCGGCAACAACAGATCCCACGACATCTCCGGGAAATCTACTATCACCTCGGCAGATTTAAAGACTTGCCAGAGCACCTATACTGAGGATGCCTCCGCAATTTCGTCTTCGACGGCCTCGAACACCTCGTTCGAAGGCCCGTCCTTTTTAATAGGAACTGATCCAAAGGTCACTCGTTTAGACGTGCATTTGATCGTTCTAATCTGTCGGGTACTCCTTTTTGAGTCACCACTCCCTTTGACTGGGAAGCAGGTGTTGTTGCTCTCTCTGGTTAACTCACTCCTTTCAACCGCACCCGGCTCTAGGCACTGTGCCGGTTTATGCGACGCATGACTTCCTGTCAGCTCGCTGTCTACTGCCACAGCCTTTTGGCTCTGTGCAGGACATTTGGACGCATGACTACTTGTCATCGTCTTTTTCACTACCCCAGTCTCCACGAGCTGGGTAGGAATTGGTGACTTTTGACACCCCGTCAACGCACCCTCAACTGTGTTCGACACGACATCAGTTGCATACGCCTCTCGCAGGAGCACATCCTTTCCGGTGTCCTGCGTAAAGTTCGTAACTGTGCGTGTACGCCAGTCTATCCATGGTTGGTGTTTTGCCAACCATGGCATGCCTAGGCTGAGGTCCTACAGACTCTCCATACCTAGCACTGCAGACTTCTCTTTACAAGAGAAGTCACTAAAGCTGAAGCCGAGTTCTACCTCAACTCCTTCAGACTTAACGAGCGCGCCGTTCGCTAAACGAACGGTCGCCTCTTCTCGCTTACCATCATGGCAAAGCGACTCAAACATCGCCGGTCTCTTTCTTAAAGCCGCGAGTTTGTAAAATTTCGTGATGCACCCGAATTCAATAGGAGGATCAATACTTGGTTATAGCCTCGTACTTGAGCGCTATAGACCAGCAGGGTTGAGGTCCGAAATTTCGAGACCTCAGGGACTATGCTACCCATTTGTTCGAAACTCTGAACTTTGGGGTAGCTTCAGAGTCCGCGTCAGTAGGGCATCCCGCCCCTACTGCGCTCCTGCATTTCCCGACCCCTCAGTGGTCGATGCAGAACTCATGCGTCTCGCACGCTGGTTCTTGCCATCGCCCTTTGGGTAGGGAGTCCTCTTGCTGGGCGTCTTCGCCGCAGCAGGGACCCTGGCATAGCTGCGAGCCATCATATGGCCGCGCTTGCCGCATTAATAATAGACCGCTTCTGCACTGCCCAACTCCATAGAAGTGGCATCTGTCCTCTCGGCCGACGGCTTAGACCAAGCTGTCCTCTCGGCCGACGGCTTATACCAAGCTGCCGCCGAGGCACTGTTGTAGGATTGCTCCTCAACTAAGGCAATTTGGATTGCCTCTTCCATCGTCGACGGCACCTTTCTGAAAAGGGCCTGTCGCGATGGACCATGCTATAGTCCGTTCATAAACGTGGGCACCTTCATGTGCTCCGGAATTGGACCTACGGTAATGGACGCCGACAGCGAGCGCATCTCTTGCACATACTCTTGCAGAGATCGCTTCGCCTGTCGCGCTCCAAAGAAGCGTGCATGAAGCAACACTTCGTTGTTCGGCGGCTGGTACATGGCGCAAATCTTTGTCTTAAAGATCGCCGATGTAGGGAACGCCTTAACGTCCGCCATAAGTGCCGAGTAAGCCCACTCAGAGGCGCTAGCCGTTATCCCTCTTAATGTGAATGCCCCTATGTGCACCACATACACTAGGATTGGTCACAATGTTGACCACACCCGAGTGGTTGGTCTAATTACTTTATTTAAGTAATTGACCATCCCCTAAGTACACCGAGTGTTCTTAACGGGGACTGTGTAACATTAGGGCAACTTTAGCCCGTTACAATTTTAATTTAAAGTGCCATCGAACTGTCCGATGCCGTTACGGTCATATTACGTGTGTTTGATGCCATTGTGTCTCTCACAATACTATCCATTCCATGTTGCGAATCTGTTGTCCAAAAAATAAATAGGCTCGAGAATCTGGTGATACTTGCATTATTGGGCTGTATTACTGCCACTCTCTCTATGCCGGGTACTTCACTCGTTACGAGTAAATGGCTATCAATCCTTTTAGAGAAGCCCTGGTGGTACGCGTTCCCTCCGAAAACAGCTTATGATCTGAATACTTGAATGAGTAGACTGTGCACGAGACAAATGAAACCTAGCTGGGGACACACGCCAACTCTGGTGACAAAAGAGCTCACCACATCAGCAGGGAGGAGCGGGAGTTGTAAACTTGTCATTTATGGCCAGTGGATCTTAAACCATGCCTTGTAACGGGGCACCTTTCACTAGTACTGGTAAGTACTAGTTAATCTTACACTAATTACAGTGTAGGTAGGGTGCCTCAGAACTTCGCGTACACAAGAGTACTGTAACGGGCTAAAGTTGCCCTAATGTTACACTGTCCCCG
Organism: Bremia lactucae; assembly: GCF_004359215.1. Lineage (NCBI taxonomy): Eukaryota > Oomycota > Peronosporomycetes > Peronosporales > Peronosporaceae > Bremia > Bremia lactucae. The sequence goes on along the minus strand of NC_090615.1, from coordinate 3,049,463 downwards.
TTGAGTACACTTTGTTTATTAAAGGGTATAGTCAATTACTTAAGAAAAGTAATTAGACCCACCACTTGGGTTTGGCTCACATTGTGACCAATCCTTTTGTGTGATGCACATAGGTGCATTCACATTATGAGGGATGACGGCTAGCGTCATCCGTTGCGCGAGGTATCTAGAAAGATACGCTCGCAATACATATTAAGTGTTATCTTGAGAGAATGACATTTTGATTCGTAAAAATAGGTATTTATATTTAATGCGATTAAATATATATCAGTCTGAAAACTACTTCCAACTTTGTAAGTGCGCACGAGGAGTCTGATTACCGCTCCCGTGACGACACTTAACTTAAGTACTAAGTGCGTTGGGAGAGGTCGCTAACGCGCCCACCACAACTTCTTCATGACACACGAGAGTAGACGGTCTAATTGCTTCTTCGCTGCTAGGGTGTGTGCCTAAGTAGAGCGTGGCCGCATTAAGACGTGCTCACCTACAAATACAGAGTAAAATTTTTAAGTAAGTAAGGGTCTTTAGCTACCAAAAGGTAATTCAATGGATTAGAATTAGGGAGAAGTAAATTGTAGTAACAAAATAAGTTTTTACGTAACGATCACCTATCTACTACTGGACTTATTATTTTAATATCTAACTAAATATGGCGCCTCCTTGCGCACCGCACAATCGTGTCTTGAAACAAATGGCGGGGTTGATTTAGACTTAAATCAACCAAACAATAGAGCTACTGTCTTATTGCATCAAAAATTCCAAATTTGGTACTATTTTTATAATATCTATTCAATCTTTAAACTTTTGGAAGTATCTGAGTTAATATTAATAACGATAAAAATTTGCCACTTCTTTTTTTATTTCCTCTCATCGGAAGTAATATTTAGTATTACTTTTCTAAGAAATATACTTATGCAACGTGACACCCCGTTACATCACCCCTCTTGAACAACAGTTACCATAGTGATTGATCTAAGGTGACAGGAAAGATTATAAGTCTTTTCCTGTAATTAGCATAATTGTTTTAATCAAAATACCGATTTCATTTGCATTATGATTTTAGTCAAAATACCGATTTTATTTGCATTCTTGATTTTGACAGAATTAAGATGGCGACAAACAAGTCTGTGCGCGTCGGCCGCGATGCCGCTAAGCTGGCAGATGCACGGATCAGTGTAGCTCAAATGTTTCAGTAGACGCTAATGCGTCTCCTGCGGGGGATATGTCACCTTCTTCTCCATTTGGAGGTGACAGAAGTATGTCATCTGTTGATGACATTGCAGATGATGAAGACAAGTCACCTGCTACGCCAATTGCAGATGATGGGGGCAAGTCACCTGCACCGCCCGACTCAGTGGCGACTGAATAGGCCGCCGGATCACCCGGGGCCAAGTCCGTGAAGAATTTTTTTGGGGTTCTAACGTGACTACCGAATAGGTGATGACGAGGTTGTCAAACTCGTCGGACCTCTTTGGTGGGAGTCATAATCAGATGACTCCGAGGGCGATGACCACTCTGGTGATGTTAGTATGCATCATCAGAAACTACGTGGTCGCGCTGGTTAGAGTGCTGCTGGTGATTCTAGTTAGCATCACCAGAAAGGGAAAAAGTTAGCATCAACAGAAAGGGAGTGACTTTAAGGATCGCTTTCACTGCCAAATTAATGCTAACGTTAACATGAGCCGACAGGACAGGGACCGCAATACGTTTCGGTTCGCTCCTGATAGAGGCCTTGGTTTTCCTCTAAGAGAAACCTCATTCGTTGGTCTGGTATGACCAAGGATCAATATCATATTCCATTTTTTGACTCATCTAGGCTTCACAAGCCTGGCGAGGATGAAACATAATTCTTCATCGATGCCTTTTACCGGCATCGGTGGTACACTTGCAAACAGGCAAAAGATTTTAAACCTTTGTTCCAAGCTTGGACAGCCTTTTTACAGAATGTACAAAACACAGGCCGTAAGGTCTGGCTTGACAAGCTAAACCTTTCCGTGAACGATTCGAGAAACGGACTGTAGTCGGTGCACGCTATAAGTTGCACCGTTTGTCTAAAGAGGCAGGGAGTCCTTGCCTCTCGTGGGGGACTCATGCCTATGCTATTTAAGGGTGCAGGTCATGCCCCTTAGGAGGAATATTCCCTTAAAGATCCCCATTGGAGGATTCTCATCTCTTACGAGCCGCGTCAAGGGATTAAGAACCTCCAATCCTTTTACGAGCGCGGAAAGCGCTCATTCTCCGATGGACCTTCTGCCGAGGAGGATGGGTCTCATCGTAATGCAAGGCCAGACCCGGTACGTCCAACATCAGTTGCAAACGAGGTTCCCACTATCACGCGAGGGTGGATATCCTCGCCAACCAACAAGATAACTCGATCGAACCCCCTTTGCCTCACGGTGACCAGTTAAAAAGTTGTGCGCAGGTTGCGACTGAAAACTTGGCGAACAAAAGGACACATGAGTCCCTTTAGAACGAGCTGTTGACAGCTCGTCAGAAGATCTCTATCTTAAGGGAGAGTGGATCGTCTGGTTCAAAGAATTAGACCCTGATCCGAGACAATAAGTCTCTGGCTTGGAACCATCCGGCTTTGGCTGATGCCCTTGACCGTTCCGGTGAAATTCGGAATCGGAAGAAGCATCGTACTGATGGTATGGGCGGAGATGCCCAACATAAACCGTAGGATGCGTACGCATACTAAGAGGTAGCTCGATTGTGTATACATTGCCTTGGCGATGTAAATACACGAAACGGACCGATATACCTGGGCAGTAATTTATTACCGCCTACATTCGTCACTACGTGCTTTGGTAGATTTACCGTAGACAGTAGGACTAGATCATTAATTTTAGATGAAAGAATGTTTGCTCTTCCATTTATGTCGGAATTCCGTTTCCGTCGGTCCACCGTATCAGCGATGGAATCCTGTACGAAACGGACCACTCTTACTCTAGCCAGCAGGAAATTGCCTGCTGACTCGGTTTTATTTTAGTCTTCAGTGCGACCGGCTCGCACTGCGGAGATTTTAATCTCTTCATTATTGAAAGCATTATCATTCTCATTAATAGAATTGTTTCGATGCTGAGTCTTTCAATATCGTTGTCTAAGTCAGTAATAGCGTTAGTGTCATTTCTGAGTTTGTCCACTTCAACATTAGTTAACTCAATATTGGTATCCTTCGCATTGACCTTATGGCTAATGCCTGATGAGCAAGAGCTAAAAATTATTTGCTCGAGCGAGCCCCCCCTTGAATTAAAGATACTTTCAACCGAATAGGAAGACGTAAGCCATTCACGAAAAATGGTGTATGCATTGTAAAAGCATGCACTGAATTGTTGATGGCAAATTCTACCATCGGCCAGAACTCGCTCCAACTCTTAGAATAGTAGACGTATCCGCGAAGTATTTTTTCGAGAATACGGTTTGCATGCTCTGTCTAATCATCTGTTTCAGGGTGATCAGAAGTTGACATTTCTAATTGTGTTCCAAGTGATTTGAACACGGTTTGCCAAAATTCTGCCGTGAATCTAGGGTCTCGATCCGATACCAGTTCACAGGGTAACCCATGGAGTCGAAATATCGTGTCAATAAAGACACGAGTACAGCCTTTCGCTATGATCGACTCCGGGATGGCAGCAAGATGTACCATATTGCTAAAACGGTCAACAAAAAGAAGAATGCTTTATTCTTGTGGGTGTCTTCGGGGAATCCGAACACGAAGTCCATAGATACAGACTGCCAACACTGCCGGAACAGGAAGAGGTTGTAACGGATCACGGGGTGAAGCCCTGGGCTTTACCCGTTGACAAACTTTGCAATCACGTAAGTACTTGCGGACGAACTCATACTGGCGTGGCCAGTAGAAGTCGCGATTTATCGTGGAAATAATTCTTTTTGCGTCCACGATGAACACATATTAATGCATCGTGGTATTCATGCTATGATGCGTAATCGCACATAATTTTGGGTAGGGATGACGACGCGAGGTGTGTCGCCTGCAATAGGTGTATAATACAATAAACCATTGCGTGTTGCATATCGATCTGTTGAGGATCGATACAATTTCGACAATCCGTTAAGGGATTGCTGGGATGGATTTCTAAGGTAGTTGATCAACCCTTAAAAGCCTTATCTTCTTGTTAAGCTCTTCTATCGTCGTCAAGTAATGTTGACGACGTAACACTTATTGTTGCAACAGTTGCCTTCTGCTCACTGTTGATTTGCGCACTCGGCTCAAAATCGAACCTGCGGGAAAGGGCATTAGTGACAACGTTAAGTCGTCCTGGGCTATACTCCACGGAGAAGCTGGCTGAAGCTGACGCGACTGCGCTGTCTGTGTCATATTGCATTAACGCACAGCCGATTGTAAAATCGCTGGCGTCATAGACCACATGAAAGGTCGGTCTTGTGGGGGTCCGCAATCGTCAGGATTGGCGATTGCATCAACCTTTGCTGGATACCCTCAAAGAAACGTTAAAATTCAGCGTTCCATAGTTACATTACATTTACCTTTAATAAAGAAGAAAGATGTACTGTCATTTTGGCATAATTGCGTGAGTACTTGTACAGGTAAGCCGCTAAACTGAGGAACTTTCTAAGCTCTTAAATCGATTGTCACAAGCCAATCGGCGCTCGCCTTGATATTTTCCGGGTCCGGGCGTTCACCATGTTTACACAAGAAGCGGTATTTCGCTTGCAGCTAATATACACTTCGTGAGATTTGCATACACATGGGCTCACGCGTAAGAGTTAGAACCTTTCGGACGTGGGTTCGATATACTTCAACATCCGACTTTCCATTCACGGCTCTGCTATGAAAGAAGACATCATCAAAATAACTCGGTGCGAAATCTCGCACCGATCTCAACCGATTGGTTACACATCTGTTAAATGTCGCAGGGACAAAACTAAGTCCCTGTGGCGTGAATAGCCACTACCATAGCATACCGCTTGGGGTGCTTACTGCTGTGAACGGAATATCTTGTTCACGCTTAGGGATCTGATAGAATCCATCCATCAGACCCACTGACGAAAAGATAGTACCCTTTAACATACCACCAAGCAGTTACAGCGTTCTGTTTATTGAATACATGCACTATCCACCATCCTCCTGTTGCTTACGCACAGAGAAGGTCGGAGAGCTATGTGGGGAAGTTGATTCCCTCACATGGCCCGCTGCTAAGCGTTGGGCAAAGAATTTGTCGATCGCTATTACTTGTTCACGAGGCGATGGTCATTGCTTCATGACACAGTAATTCGAACCTGGGATTAGGTCGATTTCGTGTCGAGCGTCTAATTCTTAGGTAACTCGCACGGTACTGATTCGGGGAAGACGTACTCAAATTCTTTAAATCGTTATATAAAGGGTTTGTCTTCAAAGACTCCTAGGATTGGGACGTAAAACGTTCAATCCGATTCTTCTCATCGAGGACACTTTCGTCCATCGCTGAGCTACTGAGAATCCGTTCGTTCTCAAGAATTACTATTGCCGACCGAATATCGGCCACGTGCTTGTCATCTGTGACAAGTACGCAGATCTGCTTGATTTCGCCACCACACAGATTACCAAGAACCGTTTCGGTTGAAGCGTTGAAAATTGAATTATTTCCGAGTAACTTCGAAGGCACTAATAGATCAAGTGCATAAACGCGTACACTTGATCCAGTGTTTACTAAGACATTTATTGTCTCTGTTTTTTCTTTGGAACTTATTTCTATAGTACCTGGGAACCTTTGACCACAGGTTGCCAAGGACTTATTCTCACAAAATTTTTTAGGGAGTATCCTCCTCAACTGCCTCTAGCAGTGGTTGCGCTACCACAGCGAGATCCTCAACGATCGACTCTCCAGTAAGTTTAGCACTTGAGCACTGTCTCTTATAGATAGCGTTTTAAACTTTCTTGGATGTTGCTCTCTAAGCAAGCATATTTGTTTTGTACCACTTAACTTATTCGAGTGGTCGAACTTCGACAATGCCTGTGCTTGTGCACAGCCGTCAGTAACTATGTCCACGTCACAATGGTGGGCCTTCGACGTTACCTGTGCTTGTGCACAGCCGTCGGGATCTAACTCTTCAGTGTATTGGGCATTCACACTGAGGTCTTGTGCAGTCATGCTAACGACCTAACCACAAGTGAGGCCATCGCACTCACTCATAGGATATCCACACGCTTGTGGACGCTCCAAGACGCTCATCAGTTGGCCATCTGATGAACAAGAGACAGGCATCGTCACGGCTTAATGCTGCCCGTTTACACATGGCTCGTCCTTTTTATGAGCCACGGTAATTCAACGATGACATCAAATTTGTCATCCAATTCTTGTACGATAAAATCATCATCATACTGTTATCCTTTTAACGTATTTTGGATGCCGGCTACACGTTTCCTAACCGTTACAGATGCGCCTGTTGCTAGGCACACCGCCATCCTCGTTATAGAAAATCGCGTTCAATAAATTCGAGTCTGCGATCTTATAGCGATTGGCGTCTAATAAAATTATTCGACGCCCCAAAATTGACTAGGGACTTGAGTGGCAAATTATTTGACACCTTTATTTTTCAGGGCGAAGATTAACCCCACCCCCTTGGGCAGTTACACACTATGTTTGTGTGTGAGGAGCAACGCTCGCCTGCAAATTCTTTTGACGTTGCTGGATCAGTAGGGCGCTCCGCACCTACTGACCCCGACCGTTTTTTGACGATCCGCCTCACCGTTACGATTTCGCAACACCGTCGGATCCGCACCTCCGCTGTTACTAGCTAGAGGTCGGTCTTTTCACGCAGTGCTTATAGGCACTGGCCGTAAGGCACTACACTCATAGGCGTAGTGGCCAATTTTTGACAAGGATTACATTTCTGTAACGTTTGTAACTTGAAGAGCGAGGTTTCTCGCTTTCTACATACGATAGATCCATGAGTTCTGGATCTCCGATTTCTTGTCGTCTCGGTGGACGATATGCACCTGAGTGGACGAAAGCCTGTTTCAGGCTAAAGTTCTCCTGTTTGGCTATAGAGATCGCTTGGTCTAGCGACTCTAATTCTAGCCGGAACAGGTAGGTCTTAACAGGTCCGTTTGCAAGACCTTTGATAAACATCGTTTCATGTGCTCATTAATTTGATGACTCACGATACAACTGACCAGGTATCGTATATGTTGGGCACAAGCGTGTAGATCACCCTTGCCCTGCTTCAAATCCAGGAACTCGGCTCGAGCCCAGAATTCGGCATGTGGCGGCTCAAATGTTTGTCAGAGCCGAGTCTTAAAGATCGCATACGACGCAAAGACTAATTGGTCGTGAAGCTTGAGCCTAAGGCCCAAGATTTGGCACGTCCGGCTAAGTTGGACATGCCAAATTTCATTTTCGTCGCATCATCACCGATACGACGAGCTTCTATGGCATCGTCTAATTCGACGAGCCATCTCACGAGGGAGTCGCCATCGACTGCCTAAAACTTAAATATTTCTATTTTTAAGCTTTCGGGTCGATGCGGAAGCGTCGGCTCTTTAGCAGCATGCAAATGCTGCTGTCTTAACAGTTCCATCGGCTGAGCACCCTGTTCTCCTAACATCTTTATTTGGTGAGAGCCTTGCTGGTGTAGCAAGGTTACTTCTCTTGGACCTCGTCGAGTTCGTGTTGAATGATCTCGGCTATGTCCGCATGGTGTTTATCTCTGCCCAGAGTGAACAGCATAGCGCTAACGGCTGACCCGCCTGTGACCGAACTCATTTGTTCGATCATTCTCCATTCGAGCCCACTCAAATGAGGACACCTCTCACGCGTTGCGTGATAACCTTCTTGAGGGGCTTGGAAACTCCTTCTTCTTCACCAACATGTCCATATTGTATGGAACGTGCGTGGACCGTTGAACGGACTACGAAGTGCTACCAGGTGTAACGGGGCACCTTTCACTAGTACTGCTCAGTACTAGTTAGCCTTACATTTATTACAGTTTAGGTAGGGTTGCTCTGGTTTGTCCGCTACTTCAAGCCCGAACTCCTGAGATGCTAGACCAAAGGTCAGTAATGAGGCAAATTGCATCTGTCGAAAAAATATCAACAAGAAACTTTACGTACACAAGAGTACAGATGAAGGTTTCATAGCAGCTAAGGGTCTTCAGCCACCAAAGGTAATTCAATGAATTAGAATTAGGTAAAAGTAAAACTGTATTAATAAAATTAGTAACGTACGTAACGATCTTCTATCTACTACTGAACTTACTATTTAATTATCTAACTAAGTATGGCGCCTTCTTGCGCACCGCACAATCGTGTTTTGAAACAATTGGCGGGGTTGATTTAGACTCAAATCGACCAATCAATTAAGCTAATGTCATATTGCATCAATAATATCTATTTTGGTATTACTGGAACTATTTAAGTCAAAATTATTAAAGATAATAATTTGGCACTTCTTTGCTTATTTCCTCTTGTAGGATATAATACTTATGTAACGAGACATCCTATTACAGAGTGGATATTGAATTTAGTAATGTTCGCATATAATTATTTTATCTTCGGTTGAAAAGGCGTAAGATTGTAACAGGTGTGGTCAACAGTGCGACGGGGTGTATCGTTGCATGAAATTAACACTTAAAAGTTGTTAATTAATATATTATTCAAAAGGTAGAAAATATTTGGAGAATATTACTTTACATGGTAATATTCTAAAGGTTTATCCATTGGTAGATATAGACCATTATATCTACTTTCTCCGCGGGCCAGTCAGCGCTGGACGCGCGCAAAGAGAAAGACAGATAATACTTTTAGTACATATTTTGTATTAGTCTATAAATGAGTTAGTATTGAGTAGATAGACAAGAAGAACTTAATTAAATTAGTACAGCTTTCATTTAACCCTCTTTAAAGCAAATGTCTTAAAGAGAAGACTTCCTCTGCACGTACTAGTGTACGTGAAGTGACGTGAGGCACCACTCGCACTGAGGCAGTGCGAAGTGGACTTGTACTGAAGCAGTACAAGTCGGCAGTGCCTCGTTACACCTGGTAGCACTTAGTAGTCCGTCCAAGGACCACAGTTTCATCATCTAACATGGACATGTTAGATGATAATGGAAATACGCATCACGTTCCGCATGATAGCTACTCCTTTCTAAGTGACATGTAAAGGAGTGCGGTCGAACGAATGAGTTCGACCGTAAGGAACGATGCCATCTTGGCCATGCTGTCCGGTTTTGACAGAGATGCCCTCTATTCAGCCATCGCCAAGTTATACAACATGAACTTGACGAATCGAAGGAGAAACTAGCCTTGCTTAATCAGCAAGGCTCTCAACAGGCACAACTGTTGAGGTTGCAATAGGTACAGATAGACCTCTGTACCTGGGATAACGCACACGCGTCGTCCCGAAACAACATTAAAGATTGACATCTCTAAGTATAGGGGAGTTGAAGAAGACTCCCTCTTGAGATGGTTTGTCGAGTTGGACGATGCCATAAGGGCACGTCACATCGTCCGTGAGCGAATGCAAGTCGCATTGGCTCAATCAAAATTGGCAGGTCGTGCAAAAACTTGGGAATTGGGCCTTAAGTTGCGCGACCCACACGTCTTTGAGTCGCTAGAGACTTTTAAAGCCCGGCTAAAACAGACGTTTGAACCGCCTAGGGCTGAGCTCAGAGCTCGATCAGAGCTTTTGAAGCTCAAGCAAGGCAAGCGTGATGTTCACGCTTATGCCTAGCACATACGACTCTTAGCGAGTTGTATTACGAACAACCCAGTTCATGAACTCACGTTGATTACGGTGTTCATGCAAGGTCTTACGGATGGTCCCGTAAAGACCCACCTGTTTCGCTTGGAACTGGATACGCTTGACGAAGCAATATCCGTTGCGGAACAGGAGGACTCAAGCTTGAGACAGGCTCAAGCTTGTTCGTCGTCGTATCGTCCTCCAAGACGACACGAACTGGGAGGTCCGGAACAAATGTACATCTCTTATGTCGAAAGCGAGAAACCTCGCTTTTCGAACAATAAGCGATTGCAGAAATGCCATCGCTGCCAAAAATTAGGATACTACGCTCATGAGTGTAGTGCTCCACGCCCAGTACCGAGATGTACGAACGTAATTATGGACCGAATGCCAAAAAGGGCAACGGTCGCGGGTCCGACGTTGTTGCGAAATCGCCAAAAAACGGTCGGGGTCAGTAGGGGCGCAACGCCCTACTGATCCAGCAACCTCAAGAGAATTTGCAAAACTC
>NC_090615.1:3016337-3036053 GCF_004359215.1 Bremia lactucae | reverse complement strand
ATAAATCTTTTAAAGATTTACCGGCTTTATATCGATCGTCATCCGATCGATACACAACACGCAACGGCTTGCTGTACTACAGAGCCGTTGCCGGCGACACTCCACGTGTCGTCCTCCCAACTCACAATGATTTGCGCTTGCGCGTCATGTATGAGTGTCACGATACACCAACAAGTGGGCATCGTGGACGTGAGAAAACTTATATCACAGCCAGTGGCGACTATTACTGGCCCCGCCAGTATCACTTCGTGCGTAAGTACATTCGTGCTTGCGAGATATGTCAACGGGTGAAGCCTAGCCCTTCATCCCGTGCACCTCTCCAACCTCTCCCACTTCCGGCAGAGTGTTGGCAGTCCGTATCTATGGACTTCGTCTTCGGATTTCCCGAGAACGATCACACAAATAATGGAATCCTTGTTTTTGTAGACAGATGCAGCAAGATGGTTTATCTTGCTGCGTAACCAGAGTCGATTACGGCTCCGGGCTGTGACCGTGTCTTTATCGACACGGTATTCAAACTCCATGCGTAACCCCGCGAACTGGTCTCGGATAGAAATCCACGATTTCCGGCGGAGTTTTCGCAATCCGTGTTCCGATCTCTCGGAAACCGGCTGACTATGTCAACTTCTGATAATCCAGAGACAGATGGTCAGACGGAACGCGTAAATCGCGTCTTGAAGACATACTTCGAGGTTACGTCCAATTCTATCCGAATAGGAGCAAGTTTTTACCGATGGTCGAATTCGCCATCAATAACTCGGTGCATGCGTCTACAACGCATAAACCGCTCTTCGTGAAGGCTCACGCCATCCACGTTATGTAAATACCCACCCAATTAGAGGGATCCTCTAGTTTAAGGGGGGGGGTGGACTCGCACGAGCAAAAGCATTTCTGGCCCATGCTCATCACACGTCGAAGTTAACAAAACGGCGCAAATGATGTCGATGTCGATGTCGATGCAATCGACATCGAAGATGAGAAAACTGTCATGGCAGTGCGCACAAAGCGCACTGAAAAGGACAAAAGAAATGAGTCAGCAGAGAAATTTCTGCTGACTCGAGAATCAGTAATACGTTTCTAACAGGATTCTATTGCTAACGCAGTGGACCGTCAGAAACGGAACGCAGACAAACATGGAAAAGCAAACGTTCTTTTATTTAAAATGAATGACCTAGTACTACTCTCTACTGTAAACTTACCTAAGCGTGTAGTCACTAATGTGGGTAGCAGTAAACTACTACCAAGTTTATTGGGCCATACCGTGTACTGCATCGCAGAGGCAATGCGTACACAATAGAATCGCCACGTAGGATGCGTTCGCATCCTACGTTTTACGTTGGTCGGCTCCGCCCGTACCATCAGTACGGTGGTTTCTTCCGAGGACGGATTTGACCACCCTTTTCAAGAATACCCAGAACATTCTTGTGGTCACGCACCAGCTCTCATGTTGAGTATGGAGATCTCATGCCGAATCCGAAGATCATCGAAACCGCGATGATCTGACGACAGCTCATCACGAAGAGCGTGATAATTCTGCTCGTACTCCAACATGGAGTACGCACTCTTCGAACGGTCTTCCAACCGTTCGATATGATGAGCCTGCACCGTCTGCTCTAACAAGCGACGCTTGCCGCGCTCTTTGTCTAGTCCCTCCTCCAAATTATGGAGAAAGCGATTGATTTGTCGATCTTCGACTCTAGATCCGACACACAGTTCGGATCTAATTTTTCCTCCTCCGCCACAACCTTTGGTGGATTCCCACGGTGGTCAACGTTTCCTTGTGGAACGTGATGTGAAGGGGCAGCGAACGAGTTATCTTGTTCGCTGGCGCGGTTATCTACCTTCACATGACAGCAGGGAGCCTCGCTCCCAGCTGATTGTTGACGTTGAGGGCCTCGTCCGTCAGTATGACGAGACCCATCCGATGGATCAGAAGGTCCATCGGAAAACACACGCTCTTGGCGCTTGTAAATCGATTGCAAAACGTCAATTGCATCGCGCATCTCGATAGAGATGCGAGCCCTTCCCCAGGGCGAAGAAAAGGAATAGACATCCCCTTTTACTCGCTTCGTGTTGTCAACACAACACAACACGGACAGGATCACCCACGTGAGGCATGGAAGTCCTGCCTCACGTGACAACCGATGCAATTTATACCTTGCACCGGTTGAAGTTCGTTTGTAAGACTTAACACGAATCGCGTTAAGTCTTTGAAGCCAGGCTTCGCGTCCAATGTCTTTGACATTGCCAACGAACGCGCTTTAAGCTTGCATAAGCTTGACTTTATCTCGCTTATTGTTGCCACTATACCATCGATGCTTAAGAAAAGCATCGAGATAAAAATCTTCCTCAGCGCGAAACTTCTTCGAGCTGGATACAAGGGCATGTAGCTTTGTCGCAATAAATGAAGGATATTTATGTGAGGAGTAGTCTCTCCAGACAAGCTATGAACTAGCTGCTCGGTCAAAAGCCACGGCTTCTTCTCAGGGAAAGACGAAACTATTAGTGTCTACAATCCCCTGAGTGGTACCCACTGAAGCAGGGGTACCACAAGAACTTTTATTACGATGGCTTACGCCATCGTCATCACCACGCACAGAAATTTGTGCGGGTGACGGCACCGGAGACGGTGCTGGCGATGAGGAATCATCCTCATCGTCGGAATTAAACATGCATAGCGAATGCTATTAGCACGTCTACCCGAATGAGCACCCTCATTCGAAGGCTCATTGTCAGCCGCCTGACGATGATCAGGCGATTGTTCTGTTCTCTTCGAGTCGGCCATTTCGTCCGACTCACATTCGTAGTCGGCCTCCAAAGAGGGGTCGCATTCACGTGGTGTATCACCAAGTGCACCCGCAACATTTAGAGTTGCGGGAGAAGATGACACTACGGCAGACGAAACGTCTACCGCAAGAGACAATATGCGTCGCCCGCGGCTGCATGAACCGCAGCCGAAGGCGCCGCACTATTCGCATACCGCATGATATTGTTACCATGGGATAGAATTAAAAAAATGATGAATCGGACCAATCAACATCATTTTTAAATAAAGTGGTCTTCTAGTGACCGCTCTACCCAATTACAGTCAGAGTGATTGTCGTTTAAGGGAGGGGTGATTTAACGGGGTGTATCGTTACATGAAATTAAAACTTACAGGTTGTTAATTAATATATTTTCTAAAAGGTAGATGATATTTGGAGAATATTACTTTACATGGTAATATTCTAAAGGCTTATCCATTGGTAGATACAGACCATTATATCTACTTTCTCCGCGGGCCAGTCAGCGCTGGACGCGCGCAAAGAGAAAGACAGATAATACTTTTAGTACATATTTGTATTAAGTAGATAGACAAGAAGAACTTAATTATAATAGTACAGTTTTCATTTAACCCTCTTTAAAGCAAATGTCTTAAAGAGAAGACTTCCTCTGCACGTACTAGTGTACGTGAAGTGACGTGAGGCACCACTCGCACTGAGGCAGTGCGAAGTGTACTTGTACTGAAGCAGTACAAGTCGGCAGTGCCCCGTTACAAACAGTCACTGTTATAATTGTCAAATAAGGGCATCTCTTGCTTTGTAAAATGCCTCGACACGTGTGAAATGCTCAGGGGTGCCAGCGCCAACGCGTGATTGATCCATCAGCTCCCAAATTGCTGAATATCACCTACAGACCTTACCCGTGTATTAAAAGGGTCTAATTCGAAAGGTGCAGACACTGCGGCGCAAGCGTCTCGAGCTCCCACATCGTCTCTGGAAGCGTACAGCAACGAGGTCTTCACTAGCAACAAATGCAGCCTTTCCACACTAATGCTGCATTAAGACTCGATACCTTTACCAGTCCTTCGAAACTCAAACTATGAATGCTTCTTTCGAAGCCGTAATCGCTAATGTCTCGACTTTTGAAAAGATAAACGCCGAGCTGGCATTCGATGACCCCGAAGCGTACTGATTAGCGTCTGTGACTGCACGTCGATACAGCGAACAGTCTCATCGTCCCAGGTTACAAGCAATATATATTCCAATTGGGAATAAATTAGCAGCTAATGATAGGTACGTCCAAGTGCTGCACTAATATGTAGCGATTAATTGTTACGAAAATGACAACGACGCGGCCACGTTCGCCGGCGCCCACAAACAGCTCGCCCGAGGAATTAAAAACTAGGGTGCGGAGATTGTTGGCTGCTTATCGTATGAGCTTATGAATTAATTTTGTACGCACGGGAGCAACCCTTTGCTGTCACCTAAGAGCCAACGTAGCCAGATTGCGCCCAGTGTCTGCACCATTCGGATCGGATTAGACCCTTTCAATAAGTTAATAAGCATTTCATGCCAGGTAATGTCTAGACCCAGATCCGGTATTTACTTTGTAAGCAACGAAAAAATTGATTTCAAAAACGACTCGATTGTTCTATTACTATTAATTACAACGCTCGCATAAGAAGGATAGATTTCGTCTGATAATTTCTTCCAGACTATATAAATAATAGAAAATATCTAAATCCGGGTTTGAGGAATTTGGATTGGCTAAAAACAATACCAATTTTTTGAAATGAAGATTTCTGGTGCCTGCGAGATAGAGTATGATACGAATTGATACCGAAAGTAATAGCCGGCATTTCCAATTTTCAATTTCGTTATCCGATGCCTTCTAATTCTACTTCGAATTCTCACCATTAATTACATGTTCCGCGAAGAGAAGGGCAAACGATGCGAGCTGCAGCTGGACGAATTTCAGTCCTGTGACGAAAGCATTAATGATCTTTTAGTCAGTGCATCAGCATCTTGCCAGGAACCACAGGAACCGCGCATTCTTCCCAAGACGTCGTCGTCCATCCCACCCACCGAGTGTAGCCCGCCAGATGTCGTGTTACATTCTGACGGATGTGCCGTTGCTCTTCATTTATCGGTTTTAAAGCTTCGATGTCCATGGTTTTACAAGCAGCTGCGGCAGCTTCGACATTTATCAGCACAAAAGGAGGGATCGTATACTTTGAAGGTGCTACAGCCTGAAGAGCTGTGCGTGCTCCAAGAATATCAGAATGACGATTCTAAGTGCCCACTTCGTAATTTTCGAGCTCTTCGACTCGACTATGTGCGATGCGTAGCTCATAAATTTCACAATAAATCGAAATTAAGCGATACTAGTGGAGGCTCATCCATTTATCAACCCGACAGTTCTGTTAGTGTCCAGCCAAGGAAGAGGCGGAGGCATGTATCTGAGATAGTGACCGACGAAAACCAACCTGTCAATAATCAATGTTCAATGCCCAAGTCGCGTCGTGCAAGGACTCTGTTTATTGAAGCGGATGCTTTAAGTCCGGACGCTCCTTCTTGTCTGGAAGGATGTTGGGGGCTGCAACGAGGTGTGCTGCACGTGAAAATTGATGGAACAAATATTGGAGCTGTAGTCGCGGTAGTTGAGTATATTTACAGATTTAAAGTGAGGGTGATTGAAGAGAGCAATGCAAGAGAGGCGGCGAAGCTTGGACAGTGGCTGGGAATGCGACACACGATGCTGTATTATAGCCTGGTTCTTGCAATTCGACATGTAACGACGTCCACATGGATGGATATATTACTAGATGCTTCGGCCTTGCCAGATAAATTAATGCGTCGATTTCTATGTGATGATTTGATAGGTTTCATAAAGACGTTGAAACCTGAACAACACCCAGATGTTTTAAAAAATATGCGCTGTGTATATATCAGTCGAGTGAAACATCACGATGTTTTAGTGCGAGCTGTGATTGGACTTTTAAATAATATTAGGCTTGTCGAGTTTTGGAGAAATTTGCTGGATGGAGTCAGCAAGTGGATCAGCTATCGGTTCCAGATGTCACAGCCGCCTTCCCTCCGTGCAATGCACCGTCACTTTGCACCAGCGTGGAAACCGTACATGGAAAGAGAACCTGTGGAACTCGAAGTAAAATCTGGCGAGGGCAATTTGTTTACATTGTTAGAATTTGGCAATTTTCAACTCCAAATTCGCATTGATATTGTGGATGAAATGCCAATTTTGTGGCGAATCATTCGATCGTCGTCTCCACAACTTCTTACTTCTGATCCGGATGACTGCACAGCTCTTGATACTGATCCTCAATTTTGGATACGTGGCCAAATGAAGGTCAAGTACTGGCGTGCTCAGCCCAATCATGCCGAGGTCTTTCATGACGTTGTAATTGAATATCAACATTGTCTCAAGCAATACAGTCAGTGGGGTGATCTCGTTCCTCCATCGCCAACAAGCTTAGCTCCAGCTATCTCAACTGTAGCATTTCAACCTGAACATACAGGGAAAGCTCAATTTCGTGGCAAATTTTTCATTTGGGGAGATCCTGTGTGCAGTATGTACCACTTTTTACTGCAGACAACACTATTTTACTCAGCTCCGCATGGTGCATCAACGGAGCTATCGGATTTAATGGTGGTATCCGAGATGCAGCGTTTGCCTTTAGAGACACTAGAGCTAGTTTTGAGAAGCGATCGTTTACGCATACCCGAGGGTGAGCGAACCTTGCTACGATGTCTTAACAAGCTGGTCTTTGGCAACAGTTTTACGTATCTCGGGAGTTTGTCCAATCAATTGCCGCAAAAGTACAATGGTCGAGCAAAAGATGTTATTCGTCTCTACCAATGCATTCGGTGGTGTTTTATACCGCTTGATGATATCATGGTCACACTACGTCGCTCACCGCGGGAACTACAATTCTACGAATTGATTGAAATCGGGCTTCAAGATACGTTTCGTCGGTTTCTTCGGCGGCGTCCTTGGGGATGGCGCAAATATCGGCACGCATATCTGAAAAATGAGACAAATGTGGTCGAATTTAGAATTGAGGCTGGTGAGAATGAGCTGTCGCCGGAACACTTTTATTGTATTTCAAGGCCTGAGCCTTTTAACTGAATAAACCTTGTAAAAGACGCAGCTAATTCACACATTGATGAATCGAATTTCATCTTTTTGACCTTCAGCAAAATAATACTGTATCGAAAACGTCACTCCACATTTGATTGGTCAGCTGCGGTACCAAAGCACACAAGGCTTCGGACCAACAATTGTGACGAATGGCAGCGTTGCGCGAATTGCTGCTAGCAGTGGAGCGCGACTGTCACCCTCTAGATGATGCGCTCCTATCCTTCTCTCACTCGTTGTGCCTGTCTCCAGCTGTTAACACTGTTGATATTTCGCAAAACACTGCTGAGAGCTCATCCTCGCTAAGTCTGCAATTTTTATGCATCCACCCGCAATGCGAGCTTCTTTTGCGCGTGTGGCCCGACCAACACGGCGCCGGCAGTCGCTGGGAAAAGCGCGAAAGCTTTGCAATCTATTTCCACGTGATGACACATCTACTTCAAACACAGCAGCAGCACGATTTCACCCAGGCCGAAGCCATGGCTCTTCGTATGGTGCATGAAAAGACGCCGCAACTCGAAAAGGTGCTGAGCTGGAGCGATAAACCATTAATCATATTTCGAGCTTTAGAGCTTCTCGAGGCTTTGGCAAGAGTTAGTGGCACCGCAGCTCGCGAGCTCGTTCGGCTTTTTGATTTTCAGAGCTCAGCCTTCGTAGTGTTGTCGACGAGGCGCTGGAAAAGTCCCGAACTTTTGGATAGTGGAGAACAAGCCGTCGCAATTCCATTTCAGATTCGAAAAGCATATGTAAATTTGGTCTTAGTGCTCACGGCTTGTCCGGATACGAGTGTGCAACGCTTTGTTATGAAAGACGGAGGCATGACGACTTCACTCTATAAAAGCATGGATGGCGACACGGCTGAGGAGCTGATAAGTATATTCCAACAGCTGGAAAATTTGGTGCTTTTAAACCCCCAAGTGGAGCATAAGAGCAAGTTGGTTGTCTACAATGCCACCTGTGTCCATCAGTTGGTCGCCTTGCTCCACACGGGAGATAACGACACTATTCGCGATACAGCGCTGCGCGTTCTTCAATCGCTATTATCTTCCGACTGTGCACTCTATGTCGTCCCTTCGAAGCAAGCTCTTCGTCTATTTTACGCGAAAGCAGCTTCGTCAAACGTGCTCCTAACTGAAACATCCACGACATCATCCGAAGAAGCATATGCTCTTAAAGTGATACGCAATGCTATTGGCACGATTGGAATTAATGAACTCATACGTAGTGCTCATGCCCAAGCTTTGATACAGCAAATATTAAATAAGTACCCAGGATTTCTATCCGAGTACCTCTCCACTCTTTCGATACAACTCGAGCCAAAGCCAGTGTATCGCTGGTTTTGCATGGTCTCAATCCTTAAACAGTTATTATCGTATTCACTAGATGGAGCGGTAAGAGAACTTTCAAATCAGGGTGCTGCAACTTTTTGGTGTTCTCCACACTCGTTAGCTTCATGGCTTATTGCTCCTGGCAATTATCGGAAGGAGCTTTCTCGCTGTATCCAACACACGAATCACCTCGTCATCTATTCATCGTTAAGCGTAATTAAAGCCATACTCAAGCGCTACGTGCAGCTAGCGCCGGCTTTTGAGTCCTTGAAAATTGCCCCGCAAGTGCAGTCCGAATTACGGTTTTTGCTTCCAAGTCCAGAAGCTCTTGTCTCGCTGCTTCTTAAGCTGTGTGCCTCGTCAGAGCGACGTGTTGCGCTTGTTTACGTCCGTGCGCTGACCGTATTTCGTTTGTATTTCGAGTGCCTTCCAGTGGCAATGGGAGAGGTTAAAGCTGATTTTACAAAGTTTTTGAAATGGCAATTATTATATGCAAATGTAGCGGATCAGCGGATGCAGCGGCTTACTGGTGGTGAAATGCTGCAATTTCTTTCGGTAATCGACCCCACACGTCTTCGTATGCTATTCACAAATGAAAATTTTACTTCTCCCTCCAAGCTACACCAACTCCTGCTCTTTTACGTGTCTACTTCAAGTCACACGATGCAGGAGCTTGCTGGATCTGCGCTTCACCGGACATTGCTTGCAACGGACCTTTTTGGACACGAAGTGGACGATGCATATGGATGTGCATGCGTAGAGGTGACTTGCTGGCTCGATAGTCTGAAACATAGTGGTAGTCAAGACTGTGCTGCATTTATGGACCAGCTGGTTCACGTGGTTCTTAATGACCCTTTCGTGTATGTCGCAGAGTGTCGTCGTGTTGTCACAGAAGCGTCAACGGTTGTCTCTCTTAGTCCAATGAGTATTGCATTGATTGTGTTTCTAAAGGCACGCGAAACAGGTGGTATTAGCGAACTTTTAACGTACCGTCGAAATCCGTGCGTTGTGGCTTATGCTGTGCGTATTATTTTCGAATTGATGCCCACGAGCAAGTACCCGCAGCACTTTATCACACTCATAGCTAGCAGTAATGCGTTTAGTGCGGTAAACCAAGCAGAATCAAGCATACACTGTGACTATACCGATGTAACACTAAACGGAAACAATCCGAGCAAGAAGCGAAAGCGGTCTTTGAAAGTCAACAAAACTTCTGATGCATTTATGTGGCTACAACATTATTGTCAAGCGCTGGTAGAGAAGAAGCGCGTGAGCATTAATTTTGACATAAATTGGATAACGAAGGCACGTACACGTCGTGGCAGTACGTGGCATTGCTGTCGGGAAATGACGACTGCGTTAGTTAAGATGACGCCTGTAGAGTTCGCGGCGTCGTGGATGCAAATAGTGTGCGACTGTAACCACAGTATGGATTCAATCAATCCAGTATTACATTATCTCTCTGCGCGCGTAGACGTTGATATTGTTTCGCTACTGCTGTTGTCAAGCAAAGAGCAGAAAGATTCAACGTCAACATCCATTAGCATCAATGCACTCATGACTGCAATTCCAATGCCTCTTGTTTTTCAGCATGTACTTGTAAGCATCTCAAGTCATGAAGCTAAAGAGCAAGAGGTAATTATGGGCATTGTGTCGAGTATGATTCATCGCCGTGTGCAGAATCAGCAAGTAAACGCTAGCGAGGCAGCGCGCATTTGCGAACAGCTTCTGTACTTTTTGTCCTCAAGTCACGTTGCGTTTGTAACTTGCGGACATGATATATTCTGTATGCTCTTGATGCAGCTTTTGACACTCGCACTTGTCTCTAAAACCCCGTCGAAGATTGTTACGCGCCTATTTTTCAAGCTCCAGGCATTGGTTTCTAGTACGTCTGATTCAATTTTGAAGCGGCAGTTCCAAGCTGTCGAGGTTGTAGCATTTAGAGTGTATTTGAGCTTGGTTACAGAGCGGAATACATTAATATTGGGAATTATTCCGAGGCTATTCCATGACGCAAGTATTCCGCTCATTGCAATACTGGCTACATTTATTCCGTTCAGTATTGGGATTGCCGTGCTTGAAAATTTGCTACGAGTGCAGATGGAGCCCAATGCGCAACATGTCGTTCTTATTGCACATGTGCTGGCATCCATAGCAAGAGTTACAGTTGATGACACGAGCGAGATTCACAAAAAGAATGTGGGGCTTTCTTACAAGCTGTGGCAATTCTTGATCCGGCAAAGTTGCCGTAAGCAGCAATTGTCTTTATTTACTACTGGGCTAAAAGTGGTGGGCCTTTTTGGTGGGGTGAAGGCCAAGATTGCCATGGCGTCGATTGACACAACTCTCGTGCCTTTGGTGGTAGAGATGGCACAGACGATAGCTAAGCGTACGGAGATGCTGCGAATTATCATTGCTGCTGTCCAATTAAGTAAAGAAACTGATGATTTTCCTCGTGTTTTTGTCGAGCATACGGTCCAGCGACTTATGTGTGAACAGAACGATCGTGTCAAGTGTGAAGTGGTGGCAGTGGTCTTCAGCGTCTTTGCGCGCGTCGTTAGCCCCGCTCTACGTTGCATTGCAAACGGTTTAATTCCAGCTTGCTATGAAAGATTATTCTTTTGTTCACAAGCGAGCTACGAGGCCGAAATCGCCATTTTAAAGCACGTCTCGATCGACGCGGCTTTAAGTGGGAATACGAGCATAATGTATGCGCCTTCTGGTGCAATAGTGCAGAAGTTAGCCAGCACGGATTGTTTCGAACCGCTGACGTCGGTGCAGCTTCTAGGGCTCCTTGTGGTGCTGCGTAGTTCTGATTCACACGCACGTGCAGACGGTAGCCTACTGCCCTTACTCGTTCAAAGTGCTTTGTTTTGTCTTAAAAAAGCAAGTGCAGAGAAAGCAGAGCACGACTCTAAGGGCATTAGTTCCGATATTAGAGCAACCCTTTTCTTGATAAGTTGGGCTGTGGACAAGGCTATAAAGCATTCAATGCCTGATCAGCAATTAAAACAGGTCGTTCTACCACAAATGATAGCACTACGTCAAGTTGCAGAACAAAGTCATGACACATTTGTGTACCAAGGTTTTGTGGCGTTGACATTTGAATTATTACGTCTCGTAGATTTGAAAGCCGATTCTCAAAACGAGACTTTTGTTGCGCATTTGGAAGCTGTCATATCTCACCCGTGTTTTATCTGCACGCTGCAAAACTCATGCGATGACAGCGCCCGGATTCGCGTTCTTCGCGTGGTCGCGCAACTTGTCAGTATCACAAGTTTGTATACGCGCTCGCTCTTGCAGACATTGCTTCGAGCTTATTCTATGTCTCTTTCTCCTTTTGATCGATGTCTTCGAGTACTGTTTAACGAATTTCAAGCGCAAAACCTTGATGAGATTACGCTTTTGAGCTTCGGCTATCGCTTCGGAGCTTCGTCAATCGCGGCGTCATCGACTGTAAGCGCTCACGCGGATTTATTGGAAGATTCGGCGTGGGTGTTGCATGGAGGTCTTGAATCCAGCCGTATTCGTGCTACAGTCGAACACTTTTCGTTGGACCGTCAAATCTCGACAGCTGGTGACGCATTGATGCTGATTCAAGATGCAGCAAGTATAACAAGTGATTGCACGCTAAATCTAAATGAAGCGTACGACCCTGCGTTTCTCATACCCATGCTGGCACACTTTATCTCGTCGTCCGTCTTGTCGACTGCAGGCATTGTACAACAAGGTCTCTTGGGTCTCGCCATTCGTGCCACCTCGTCTGATTGCGAGACCATGCGTCAGTACGCGTTTGGGATCCTAGCTCACGTCCATGAGTTGCTGCAGGCAACGATCGAAACTACTAGTAGCTTTGCAGCAGGGCGTCAAGTGCATTTGTTGCTTGATGTTTTTCGTCGTGGTGTGCGCCATCCGCTGGACCAAGTGCCGTCAATTGTCACGGTTTTTTTAAATGATGCACTTGCAGTATTGCTTCGACCGACCCACGTGCTATACGCTCCCGTGAATCACTTTTTACTGGCTCGTACCGCCATTGATCTGGCTGATGTGCCCATGTTTTACACACTATTCAACAGCCAAGCGCCTCTTACGTTTCGTCAAGAGCGTTCATGGCTTCTCCATACACTTCGTCGAGGTATACGCAACGACGCGGACGTGCAGTTGCTGGAACGCCGTCATGTGCTTCCAATGCTCCTCAGTTTTTATAGCTCAGAGTTAATGGACACTCACACTCAGCCGTTGATTACGAGTATTTTAATGGCAGCCCTTCGTACACGATCCGGAGGGCTTTATTTGGTAAGCAAAGCAGCGCTGCTTCAGTGGCTCGCCGCACAATTTGTACGACACGAAGCTGTGGCTTTAACAAAACGTGCTACTTCAGCTCAGCTACTTTCTCTCATGGAATTATTGGAGACAGCCCTCCAGGAGAGCGTATGGGATGAGCTGGACGCACCGCAGCAGCATTTGACGTCGTTGCAGGCAGTCGGTACTTTCTCAGCGATGCACGCCGCGTGCAATGCGCATCAAATTGACGCCATGACAGACGATGTCGTTGCTCACAAAGCTGCTAATATTGCAGATTTAATTATTCGCCGCGCGAATGCCGTGTCTCCGTTAGAGCTGCTGACCAAGGCTTTTGGAATGCTTCAGCATAATACAAGTGCTCTTGTAAGCGCCGAAATCGTGACGAGACTTCTGTCACGATGTGTGCAGCAGCAGCGTTCATTGTGCTATGAGAGCTGGTCTGTTTTACTACGCAAGGTGACTTCTGTCCTAGTCCAATGGAGCGCAACGAACTGCATGGCCCAACAGCAGCAAGCGAGGCTGAATTTAGAGCAGCTGAAAGCGATTTTGGATGAAATACCAAGCTTAAAGCAGCGTCTGCTGCCTATAGCGGCCGACTCACGCATGGTTTGTGTCCCTGCAATACTCTAGACTGTTATTACTTTTTTTCTGGCTACATAATGATCAGGTAAAAATCAACATTTCGTAAAATGTTTAGCCTTCCCTAAATGACAATCTCTCTGACGTCATTGAATAGAGTGGTCACTATAAGACCCGTTCACCTTCTTCGTCCACACCCATGGTGCTGACGCATCACCTCAACCACCACTCGATTTAGTGTCGCCGGTGCGTTTTTTAGCCCTTGAGGCAACAAAAGCCACTTCCAAAGCATCCCGCTTGAGGTGGTTACTGCCGTTTTGGCTACATCGAACTCTCTGATGAGTACCTGATTGTAGCTATCTTTTACATCCAACGCGGAAAAGATAGTTGACTTTCCAATATAACATTACGCGGACCAACATGTTCGCACAAACAATGAACGGGCATAACAGCGAGCCATCGTATGGCCGCGCTTGTCGCACTTGTAGCAGACTACGTCAGCATTGCCAAACTCCATAGGAGTAGCATCCAACCTTTTGGCCGGCGGCTCCTACCAAACTGTGGCCAAGACACTGTTGTAGGATTGCTTCAAAACTAAGGCGATTCGGATTGCCTCTTCCATCATCGACGGCACCTTCCTGAAAGGGGCCCGTCGCGACGGGCCGTGCCGCAGTCCACAGGGGCACCTTGATGTGCTCCGGAATCGGACCAGAGTAATAGATGCCGACAGCGAGCGCATCTCCTGCACATATTCTTGCTGGGATCGCTTCGCATGTCGGGCTCCAAAGAAGCGCGCCTTGAGCAATACTTCTTGTTCGGCGGCTGATACATCCCGCGAATCTTTCTCTTGAAGATCGCACATGAAGGGAACGCCTTACTGTCCGCCATAAGCGCCAAATAAGCCCAGTCTGAGGCCTTACCGCGCAAATGCGACATGGCGTACGACACCATCCGGGTATCGTCGTCGATGAGCTGTGCCACATTGCATTGCTCCACGGCTAGCAGCCAGTGTTCAATCGTGTGCGCTGCAGCTTCATCGAACTTGAAAGGGTCCATCCGAATGGGCCTCGGCTGATGCCTGGACATAGTCCCCTATGAACCATTTATTCTGACGAGTCGCTAAGAGTCGTGATAGCGTACAAAAAGTCTGATCATGCGGTGCAAACGTGCCAGTGATTTGCTGTCTTGGCTAATCCCACGTGGAAAAAGCGTCGTTTATAGACATGCTGCATGTGGGAGCCCAATCCATGGCTCTAGCCCAGAGCTTCGAAATGGTCATGACCACTTTCTGTCGTTTGGTTAAAAACATGGCAGAGTCTATCTATAGCCAACTCCACGTGCTTGATCCAATAAAGGAGGTTTTCTGCTTATTTATCCTCATCTATCTTAACATTGACAATACGAGGGCGATTCCAGAAACAGAAATGTAGCGAGTCGGCATAGATGCCGCTAAGTGGTCCTGGACATGTCCGATGAGGAAGAACTTCCTTATCAGACAAGTCCGAACTCACTTGTCATCCAGAAGTAAGAGCCGAAAGGGAATTATCGGATTATTTGCTTTTGGATAACGAAGACTTTACGGAATCGCTCAGTCGTGCACGCTTTGAAAAGTTATTGCGTAAACACCTGGCCCCTCGAACATGATGTATTTAATGTGATCTAGCAAACCAAAATTTTGAGCTTCTCAAACGCTGCGGGTTCGTCCCTGAACGTCGACGAATGTATCCATTACGGCAGAGGCTTAGTCTTATAAAGTCTTTTGCGTAGATTGACCACGAGTGCTACCAGGTGTAGCGGAGCTACCTCACTCGTTGAGTCAAGGAAGACTTATAGAATTAAAGAGGCACTTAATTTTGTGGGTTTAATAAGTGTAACAATCTGTGAGTCGTACAGCTCTCAGAGCTTAAAGAATCCTCGTTTGAGGGACTCGCCAGTTTGAAGAACCAAGTGACAATTAGTGCCCGAATGTATATACCTTAGGAAGGCTTACCGCTCTCACTGATCGTAGCGCAAGCCCTTTAAGATCAAAATGAAATCTGAACTTTATATTAACTTAATTTATAATATAAGCCTCACCCTTGTTACATTCAAAATAGATTTCAGCCACTAGATAGCCGTCTGGTGATGACCACTCCTAATACTTTTTTTAATTGGGGTTTTAGTGATATTACCTATTTTGAATAGAAAAGAGGGCATAATGTGAAATGTACCACATTATCGATTTACCAACTGAACTGAACTCCATTACATTACGGCTTTGCTCAATCTATCAATGATAATATAAACTTAACTTGAAACTGAGTAATGAGATGTGCCAGTAAAATGATGCACCCTATAAGGGCTCGAGTATGCATTTTGCTGGCACACCCGCATTATCTGCCCAGAACGATCATAAGTGCACAAGCGGCGAGGTAGTTCTATTCCGGATAATTTAGAACGTCTCAACGACAGATGTTGTGGCATGGGCAGTGCTCTCATGAATGGTCGCTGCGCATGCTAGCGCAGACGACGAGAAAATTGCCTTACTGACGTCTGATAGTTCGCCTTTGCTTGAGAGCAGTGGGTAAAACTTGGATGGGCATTATAGCGTCATCACCCTTCCACATTAGCTCGCTGTACTCTGTTATATGAAATGGACAAGAGTCTCCATAGGACGAGGATTTAAAAATTATGCTTCACGGAGCGGTGGACAAGCAACCTTCCGACAAGAAAGCGTTAGTTCCCAGCAGCATCACCAATGCAGGAGGCGCCCGGTAGGAGTGGCGATTACGCCCACCTACTCGCAGGAGCCTATCCTGCTTTCGCTCAATCGCAGGCGCTGAGCGCTGCTGAACGGCGGATCGGGGATCTCGAAAGTCAATCCGCCAAAGATACGAAAGGCTAAACTTTGACTGGACATCATACGAAAACTGATGCTGAGAGAGATCCGCGTCACGTGCGTGATATTCCTCGCTCTCCGAGTCCATTTCAGGGTGTGAGGAGTTTGTCGGCGGGAAGTACAGTCTTATTTATAGCGAACTCCACCAAGGGCAATTGTTTGCTCCATTCTTTGGGAGTCACTACCGTACGCAATACATCTGCCATGACTCGATTGGCACGTTCCGTTCGGTCATAGGTCTGGGAATGATTGGCTGTCGGCATGTGGAGCTTTCTACCACTCAATTGAAAACAATGTTGATTGGTCAAAACCATCATTTTCCATTCTATCGCATGGTTAACGAGTCCATGCGGTCAGCGAATAGTGTGGAACCTTCAAATGCGGTACATGCAGCTGCGGGCGACACATTATTGTCTCTTGCGACAGACATTTCGTCTGCTGTAGTATCATCTTCTCCCGCAACATTAACTGTTGCGGATTCACGCGGTGAGTCGCCACGTGAGTCGCCCTCCTTGGCGGTCGACTGTGAATGCGAGTCGGACGGGAGGGCGACTCGGGGAGAGCGGAACAGTCGCCTGAACGTCGTTAGGCGGCTGACTATGAGCCTTCGAATGAGGGGGCTCAATCGGGTAGACGTGCTCATAGCATTCGCTATAGCATGTTTGGTTCCGACGATGAGAGTGACTCCCCATCGCCAGCACCGTCTCCCGTGCCGTCACCCGCACTGGTTCCTGTGCGTGGTGATGACGATGGCGTAACCGTCGTAATAAAAGCTCTTGTGGTACCCCTGTTTCAGTGGGTACCACTAAGGGGAGTGCAGACAATAAAACGTCTCGTCTTGCCCCTGAAAAGAAGCCGGGTCTTTTGCACGAACAGCTAGTCAGCAGCATGTCTGGAAAGAGGGTTTAGGGTACGGTTTTTATTTAAAAAGCTATCAAAGACATTGGACGCGAAGCCTGGCTTCAAATACTTAACGCGATTCGCGTTAAGTTTGAAAAACGAACTTCAACCGGTGCAAGGTATAAATTGCATCGGTTGCCTCGTGATGCAGGACTTCCATGCCTCACGTGGGGTGATTTCTGTCCCTGTCGTGTTGGCAACTGAAAGAAGATGTGTATTCCCTTTCTTCGCCCTGGAGAAGGGCTCGCCAGGGGCGCGTGTTTTCTGACGGACCTTCCAATCCATCGGATAGGCCTCGTCATACTGACGAGGCCCTCAACGTCAGCAACCAGCTAGAAATGAGACTCCCAGCTGTCATGCAAAGGTGGATAACCGCGCCCGTGAACCAGATTACTCGCTCGCTGCTCATTCACATCACGGTGGTTTAGGATTCGTTCCACAAGGAAACGTTGACCACCGTGGGAATTCATTTATGGTTGTGGTGGAGGAGGGAAAATTAGATCCGACCTATGTGTCGGATCTAGAGTCGAAGATCGACAAACTCGACAACTACTTCCATGGGCGGGAAGCGTCACTCGTTGGAACAGACGTTGCAGACTCTCTGTATCGAACGGTTGGAAGACCGTTCGAAAAGTGCGTACTCAATGTTGGAGTATGAAGTATCACTCCTTCGTGACGAGCTGTTGTCAGCTCATCGCGATTTCGAGGAACTTTGAAATTGGCATGAGAATTTCCAGACTCAACATGAGAGTCTGGTTCGTGATCAGAAGAATCTTTTGAGGATTATTAAAAGGGGTGGTCAGATCCTTCCGCGAAAGAAACCGCGTACTGATGATACGGGCGGAGCCGACCAACGTAAATCGTAGGATGCGTTCGCATCCTACGTGGCAATTTTATTATGTATGCATTGCATCTGCGATGCAGAACACGGAATGGCCCAATGAACTTGGGTAGCAGTTTACTACTACCCACATTAGTGACTACAT
The DNA here is from genome assembly GCF_004359215.1 of Bremia lactucae. NCBI lineage: Eukaryota > Oomycota > Peronosporomycetes > Peronosporales > Peronosporaceae > Bremia > Bremia lactucae. The sequence goes on along the minus strand of NC_090615.1, from coordinate 3,018,159 downwards.
GCATAGGTAAGTTTACCGTAGACAGTAGCACTAGATCACTAATTTTAAATGAAAGAGCATTTGATCTACCATGTTTGTATGCGTTCCGTTTCTGCCGGTACCACTGCGTTAGCAATGGAATCCTATACGAAACGGACTACTGATTCTCAAGCAAATTTCTCTGCTGACTCATTTGTTGTCTTTCTTAGTGCGTTTTGTGCGCACTGCCATGAGATCTTTCTCTTCTTCGATGTCGATTGCTTCGGCATCGACATCATTCACGTCGTTGGTAATTACGACGCGTGATGAGCGTGAGCCCCTTAAACTAGAGGATCCTTCTAATTGGGTGGGTTTGCGTGGATGGCGAAGCCGTTCACGGAAACAGTATATGCGTTGTAGACGCATGCACCGAATTGTTGATGGCAAATTCGACGATCGGTAAAACTCGCTCTAAATTAAATACGATGAACGTAACGTTAACGTATCTCTTCGAGGACGCGATTCACGCATTCCGTTTGACTGTTTGTTTCTGGATGATCAGAAGTTAACATAGCCAACCGTGTTCCGATCTCTCGGAACACGGATTGCCAAAACTCCCTCGTGAACCGTGGGTCTCTATCGGACACAAGTTCACGGGGTAAACCGTGGAGTCTGAATACCGTGTCGATAAAGGCTCGGGCACAGCCCGGGTCTGTGATTAGCAGCAAGATGTACCATCTTGCTGAATATGTCTACAAAAACAAGGATTCAGTTTTTTTGTGCTCGTCTTCGGGAATCCGAAGACGAGGTCGATAGATATGGACTACCAATATTCTGCCGTAAAGTGATAGAGGCTGGAGAGGTGCACGGGATGAAGGGCTAGGCTTCACCCGTTGACACTTTTCGCAAGCACGAATGTACTTGCGCAAGAACTGATACTGGCGGGGCTAGTAGAATTCGCGACTTGCTGCGAGGTAAGTGTTCTCACGTCCACGATGTCTACTTGTTGGTGCATCGTGACACTCATACATGATGCGCAAGCGCAAATCATTGTGAGCTGGGACGACGACACGTGGAGTGTCGCCGGCAACGGCTCTGTAGTACAGCAAGCCGTTGCGTGTTGTGTATCGATCGGATGACGATCGATATGAAGCCGGTAAACCTTTTAAAAGATTTATCGGATGGATTGATCAGATGATCCATTAAACGCAGAAGGTCTTTATCTTCTGTGTAGGCTTTCTTTATGTCATCAAACAAAGTTGACGACGGAACACTTGTAATGAGTGTTGCAACAGTGGATTTATTTTTAGTGTTGGAGTGCACATCCGGCTCGATATCGGGTCGGCGTATAAACGCATCAGCGACGGCATTAAGTCGTCTGAGATCTTATTCCACGGAGAAATTATACTCTGCGAAGAAGAATAGCCTCCATGGCCCGGCTATGGACGAATACATCGTCAAAATAACTCGGTGCGAATTCTCGCACCGGTCTTAACAGATTTGTTTTACATCTGTTGAATGTTGCAGGGGCGTTACTAAGCCCCTGAGGCATCACTAGCCATTCCCAGAGCGTCCCACTGGGAGTGACAACTTTAATCTATTTTTCTATAAATACGGTGCTCACTGCTGTGTACGGGATGTCCCGTTCAAGCATAAGGATTTGGTAGAACCCATCCATCAGATCCATAGACGAAAAGATCGTACTCTTAGACATACCATCTATGATTACGTCTTTTCTAGGTATCGGCGTTTGAGCCGGTACTGTTGCAGCATTCAGTTTGTTGAATGCGTGCACTATCCGCCACCCTCCTGTGGCCTTTCGCACACAGAAGGTCGGAGAGCTATGTGGGGAGGTTGACTCCCT
>NC_090615.1:3000129-3015820 GCF_004359215.1 Bremia lactucae | reverse complement strand
ACATGGCCCGCTTTTACTCGATCGGTAAAGAATTTATCGATCGCAAGTACTTGTTCACGAGGCAGTGGCCACTGCTTCATGACACAGTACTTCGAGCCCGGTTTGAGCTCGATCTCATGTCGAGTGCCTTTATCCTTAGGCAACTCGCATGGAACTGCTTCAGGGAATACATCCCTGAATTCTATTAAATCCTCGTATAGAGGATTTCCCTTGAGTGACTCCCAAGATTGAGTACTGTATCTTTCAATCCGAGTCTTCACATCGAGGACACTTTCGTCCATCGATGAGCTGCTGAGAACCCGTTCGTTCTCTGCAAAAATTACCGCTGCCCGAATGTCAGTTACGTAATCGTCCTCTGTGACGAGTACGCAGATCTGCTTGATTTTACTACCCATGCAGATCTCTCAAGAACCGCTTAGTTCTAGAATTGTTAATTGAGTTATCTCCGAAATTAACGTTGGAGGGGCATACAGGTCAAGAGTATAAGCGCCTACTCTTGCTTCGTCATTAACCAAGACATTCAATGTCTCGGCTTCTTCCTAAGATTTATGCACAGGATGCCGAACGATTAATCCCTCGGGATTAATTAATGGAGGAGCTTTATCCTCAAGTACGTGGAGACTTATTCCCTCAACGTCTTCAGACTGTGATCGCGCTATCACAGTCGGGTCCTCTACGGTCGACTTTCTACTCGACCTAGGATCATCGTGTTGTCCTTTCTGAGCAAGCGGTATCTTCCTTGATTGTCGCCCGCTAGGCGTACATTCATGTCTCAATCCACTCGAATAACTGGAGTGGTGGATCTTCGGCGCTGCCTGTGCATTCGCGCAGCCGCCGGCAGCTGACTCTACACGTGTTAAGTCATCACACTGTGATCTTGTGCAGTTGCACTAACGACTGTACCACAAGTGAGGCCATCGAACTTACTCGTAGTATATCCACACGCTTGCGGACGCTCCAAAACGTTTATCAGATGACCATCTGATGAACAAGTGGTAGGCATCTTTACGGATCGATGCTGCCAGGTGATTCTTGGCTCATGCTTTCGGAGCCAAGAAAACGTAGGATGACATCAAATTTGTCATTTGAATCCAGTACGATGAGACCATTATCATACTGTCAACCTTTTAACGTCTAATAAATTTTTACTACGTGTTTCATTACTGTTATCGATGCACCTGTCGCTAGACGCATCGTCATCCTCGTTGGAGGGTTGTCGCGCTTTACATATTTGAGCCTACTACCTCTAGCGACTGGCGACGAATAGTTATTTGACGCCCAAAAGTCCACTAGGTTAAATGACAAATCATTTGTCACTTTTGGCTTTAAGGTGATGAGGGATACCTCATCGCCAGGTGCCGAGACACAAATTTGATTGTGTGTCTGGAGCAACTTTTGTCAAGAGATTTGCAAATTCTCTTGAGGTTGCTGGATTTGTAAGGCGTTGCGCCCCAACTGACCCCGACCGTTTTTTGGCGGTCCGCCTCGCTGTACCTTTCGGTACTGGGCGTGGGGCACTACACTCATGGGCGTAGTGACCTAATTTTGACATTTTCTGTCGGTACTGGGCGTGGGGCACTTCACTCATTAGCACAGTGACCTTACTTTTGACAGCGATTACATCTCTGCAATCGCTTAGTGCTCGAAAGCGAGGTCTCCTTCTTTCGACATAGAGGTCCATAGGTTCTTGACCTCCAAGCTCGTGTCGTCTTGGAAGACGATACGATGACGAACTAGCTTGAGCCTGTCTCAAGCTTAAGTCCTCCTGTTCCGCAACGGATATTGCATCTTCAAGTGTATCCAATTCCAAGCGGGACAGGTGAGTCTTCACGGGACCATCCGTAAGACCTTGTATGAACACCCTAATCAACGTGTGTTCATGACCTGGTTTGTTCGTGATGCAACTCGCTAAGAGTCGTATGTGATGGGCATAAGTGTGAACATCACGCTTGCCTTGCTTGAGTTTCAGAAGCTCTGATCGAGCTCTGAACTCAGCCTTCGGCAGTTCAAACATCTGTTTGAGCCGGGCTTTTAAAAGCCTCTAGCGACCCAATGACATGTGGGTCGCGCAACTTAAGGCCTAGTGCCCAAGGTTTGGCACGACCTTCCATTGAGCATATGCGACTTGCATTTGCTCGTCGACGATGTGACGAGCCTTCATGGCATCGTCCAACTCGACGAACCATCTTAAGAGGGAGTCTTATTCGACTCCCCTATACTTAGAGATGTCAATCTTTAAGGTTTCGGGACGACGCGTTTGCGTCATCCAGGTATAGGGGTCTATACCTGCTGTAACCTCAACATTTCTGGCTGTTTTTAGATCTTGCTGATTAGGCAAGGCTACCTTTTCCTTCGCCTTGTCACGTTCATGTTGCATGAACTTGGCGATGGCTCAATGGATTGCATCTCTGTCCTAACCGGACAGCGAACAGGATGGCATCCCAGTCCAAACCGGACAGCATGGCCAGGATGGCATCATTTCCTACGGTCGAACTCATTCGTTCGACCGCACTCCTTTCTATGTCACTTAGAAAAAGTGATGAGTAGTTCCATTATCATCTAACATGTCCATGTTACACGATAGAACGTGGTCCTTGGACGGACTACAAAGTGCTTCCAGGTGTAACAGAGCACTGCCGACTTGTATTTCTTTTTCCCTTTATTAAATGTTTTAACTGCTTCAGTACAAGTCCACTTCGCACTGCTTCAGTGCGAGTGGTGCCTCACGCCACTTCACGTACACTAGTACGTGCAGAGGAGGACTCTATAAAACACTTGCTTTAAAGAGTGTTGAAAGTAAACTGTATTTGTTATATTAAGTTCTTCTATTTCTATCTATTTACTACTAACTTAATTATTACCAATACAAAACATGTAATAAAGTCTTATCTGTCTCTCTCTTTTGCGCGCGTCCAGTGCTGACTGGACCGCGGAGTTAGTAGATTTAATGGCCTAAATCTACCAATGGATAAGCTTTCCGAATATTACTATGTAAAGTAATATTCTCTAAGTATTCTCTACCTTTTAAATAATATATAAGTTAACAACCTTTAAGTGTTCATTTCATGTAACGATACACCCCGTTACACTAAGGGTCTTTAGCTTAAAGGTCTAGAATAAGGCTTTAGAATAGGGAAAAAGTACGACTGTATTAATATATTTAGTTTCCTACGTAACGATCTTCTATCTACTACTGAACTTATTATATTAATAACTAACTAAGTATGGCGCCACCTTGCGCACCGCACAATCGTATCTTATAATGATTGGCTGGGTTGATTACGTCTAAAATCAACCAATAAATAGACTTAATGTCTTATTGCGTCGATATTACCAAATTTGTTAATATTGGATATTAAGTCAGATTATTAATAGAGATAATAATTTTGGACTTCTTTATTTATTTTCTTTCCTAAGCAATACAATTTAATATTTCTCTTATAGGAAATAATATTTATGTAACAGGGCAGCCGGTTATATCACCAACCCCTAAGAAACAGTCACAATAGTGACAGAGGTGGAGCGACAGGGAAATACTATTATGTCGTCCCCTGTAAATTTGCATTATTGATTTCTTATATAAACTTCCAATATTATTGCGTGATCGATTTCTGTTTAATATCGATTTGTTTGCGCATGGTGTCTAAACCCGTGCGCGTCGCCCGTGATGCCGCAAAGCTGGCAGCTGCTCGGATAAGTGCAGCTGTTAGTAATGCAAATGATTAAGTAGGCGCATATGCATTCACTGCGGTGAAGAAGTCACCTCCTGCTCCAATTAGAGGTGACTGATATATGTCACCTGCTACTCCCATTGTAGGTGACTTGGCGTCATCGTCCAACCCGGTGAAAACTGTTAAGACCTCCGAATTAACTGGGGCAACGTCCGTGAAACCTTCGGGTTTTCACGTGACAGCCAAAGAGGTGATGACGGAGTTGTTTGACGCTTGGTCAGACCCTTTTGGTGCGGAGTTATCTTGTGATGACTCCATGGACGACGACCACTCTGGTGATGTCAATATAATTTATTTTTCTTAATAAAAAACCAACTCGACTCAATAAAAGTATTAAAAAATGATTTAGAATGTCAGTAATTCGATAATACGCGCAGAACCTTACCAACCCTTGCTAATTTTTATATAAATTTTTACATAATAACAGGTGTTGCATAGAAGTCGTCAGCTCGTGTTGTGAAATGTTTTCATGCTTCTCCTCTCCTATTAAACAATATTTAATTTGTCTTATTTTTAATTGTAATTGAGTTAATGCTTCTTCTTTTATAAATTCTATGTTTTCATTATATTACAGGAACGAAGTGATCGTAAGGGTCACGTCGGCATGAATGCTACTGGTGGTGCTAGTATGCATCACTAGGAAAGGAGTGATTCTAAGGATCGCGCCGAGAGCCATGTTAGCGTTAACTTTAACATGAGCCAACGGGAGAGGGACCGCAATGTTTTGCGGTTTGCCCCCAAAAAAGCCTTGGTTGCCCTCTAAGGACAACCTAACTCGTTGGTTGGTATGACAAACGATCGGTAGCATATTCCGTTGTTCGACTCATCCAGGCTTAAGAAGCCTGGAGAGGACGAAACGGAGTACTTTATCGATGCCTTTTTCCGCATTGGTGGTACACTTGAAAGCGGGCCAAGGATGTCACTCCTTTGTTCTAAGCTTGGGAAGTATTTGTACAGAAAAGGCAAAGCATAGGCCGCCATGCCGCTTGACAAACTGGTTGCTTTTCGTGATCGATTCGATAAACGGACCGTAGTCGTTGGGCGCTTCAAGCTGCACCGTTTGTCAAGAGAGACGATTACCTTGCCTCTCGTGGGAGGATTCATGCTCATACTGTTCTAAGGGTGCAGGTCATGCCCCTAAGGAGACATACGCGATTAAAGATCCGCATTGGAGGACGCTCATATCTTGTGAGATGCGCGAAGGAATCAAGAATCTCTAATCCTTTTGCGAGCGCAGGAAACGCTCGTTCTCTGATGGATCCTCTGTCGAGGAGGATGAGTCTCGTCGTACCGTCAAACGAGACCCGGAACGTCCATAATCAGTCGGGAACGAGGTTCCCGCTATCATGGATACCCTTGCCAGCGAACGAGGTAAGTCGATCGAACCTTGGTGGTTCGATAAGCGTTTAGCCATAAAACGCTTTTCACCCCTCGAATCCGTCAATAGGTGTGGAGGAGGAGTGAAAATTGGAATCGCATCGTTTGACGAACCCGTATCAACATCGTGATTTGCATCACACCCTTCATTATTTGAGAGAGGACATTGATCACGAGTGATCCCATCGTCGCGAGTTAGCGGTGGCGGTCGAAAATGTTTCTCGCGACCAATTGAGAAATTGGGCGCATGTTTCGACTGATACGAAAGGACACATCAGTCCCTTCAAAACGAGCTGGTGACAGCTCGTCAAAAGATATCTTCCTTGGAAGAAAGAGTTGATCGTCTGGTTTATGAGAAACAGACTCTGTCCCGAGAATATCATTTTTGGCTCGGGACCATAAGGCTTTGGTGGATGCTTCAGACCATTCCGGTACGATTCGGAATCGGGAGAAGCCTCGGACTGATGGTACAAGAGAAGATGCCCTTCATAACCTACGAGACAGCTCGATCGTGCATGCATTGCCTTGGCGGTGCAGAGCACGAAAAGAGCCGATGCCTTCTCGACTCCATTACCTTCTCCACCGATAGGCGCACGAATTCCATTCGCCGCCATCACACCATGATTCTCAAGCATTTCTTCGATTGTCGCCTGTTAATACATCATGCACGAGTTTTCGTCCCCAAAACTAACTCTCATTCCGAGTAATTTGCAAACTTCACCCAAATTTTAACGATTAACATGCCATCACCTCGAAAAACAGATTTACCAACCTCGGACTGGACGCTATGACTAGTAAGTCGTCCGCGTAAACGCCGACAATAGTCACATCGTCTCCTTGGTACTTCTAGTACAAGCACATATCGGTTTCACACTGCGTGAATCCTGTCCCCCAGCCTAGCGTATAGCAATTTGCTCCACAATCGGCCCTCCTATTTGAGGCTAGAGAGACTTCTTCAGTTTAGCGCTAAGTTAGATTTATCTTGCACGCAAAAATGTCGTGAAGTACCATCTTTAATCTTCATCTTCCTGCGATATCGCCAAGTAGATATCCAAATGATCTTCTTTATCAGCTGCACGTGCGCATTGGGAATGTCTTCGTGTCTCGCAGGGACTCTCTAACGCAGCGCAAGAACTAAATCACCTTTACTGTGCTTAAATCCATAATAGCAGCAAACGTGAGACCATAATTAACGCCATATACCTGCTCATTACCACAGGCAACCAATCTCGCCTTAAATTGTTCGATAGCTCCATCAGCATCCGTTTTGGTCTTGTAGACTCATTATGTATGCAGCACGTGACAATTGTTTGGTGGCACTACGACCAACCAAACTCCGTTGTCTTCAAGCGCTTGCAGCACTTCCGACATTTCAATTTGCCACTTTCCCTCTGATCACTCTTCATGGCTTGGCCATAATTCTTCGGATCCGCCTCCCGCACGCTATTTATCACTTCACCAGGCTGTTCACTTTCTTCACCGTTTCCTCGTGCCTTTTGCGCCGCCGTTGTAACGGGGTGTCCCGTTACATAAGTATTATTACCTATAGGAGGAGATAAGCAAAAAAGTACAAAATTATTATCTTTGTCAATTTTTAATTAAATAGTTACAATAATACCAAATTTGATATTATTGATGCAACAAGACGTTAGCTCCAACGATTGGTTGATCTAAGCCTAAATCAACCCGACCATCGTTTCAAGACACGATTGTGCGGTGCGCAAGGAGGCGCCATACTTAGATATTAATTTAATAAGTTTAGTAGTAGATAGAAGACCGTTACATCGAAACAAATTATATTAATACATTTACGTTTTCCTAATTCTAGTCTTTTGATTCAGCTTTGGTAGCTAAAGACCCTTAGCTAACTAGCTAGAAACCCTTCTCTGTACTCTTGGGTACGTGAAGTTCGAGGCACCCTACCTACACTGTAATCAATGTAAGGCTAACTAGTACTGATCAGTACTAGTGAAAGGTGTCCCGTTATACCTGGTAGCACTTCGTAGTCAGTTCAGCGGCCCACGCACGTTCCATCCACTATGGACATGTTGGATGAAGAAGGAGGATGCTTCCAAGCCCCTCAAGAAGGTTCTGACGCAACGCGTGAGAGGTTTCTTCATTTGAGTGACCACGAATGGACAATGATCGAACAAATGAGTTCGGTCGCAGGCGGGTCAGCCGTTGGCGCTATGCTGTTCACTCTGCGCAGAGAGGAACATCATGCGGTCATAGCCGAGTTCATTCAACACGAACTCGACGGGATCCAAGAGAAGTAAGCTTCCTACACCAGCAATGCTCTCAACACACAGAGATGTTGAGAGAACAGGGTGCTCAGCCGATGGAACTTTAAGACAGCAACATTTGCATGCTGCTAAAGAGCCGACGCTTCCGCGTCGACCGAAAGCCTAAAGATAGAAATATCTAAGTTTAAGGCAGTCGAAGGCGACTCCCTCTTGAGAAGGTTTGTCGAGTAAGATGACGCTATAGAAGCTCGTCGTATCAGTGATGATGCGACGAATAGAACCTTGGGGCTCAAGCTTCACGACCCAGTAGTATTTGAGTCGTATGAGCTCTTTCAGACCCGGCTCTGACAAACATTTGAGCGCCACGTGCCGAATTCAGGGCTCGAGCCGAGCTCCCTAATTTAAAGCAGGACAAGCGTGATACTCACGCTTATGCTCAAAATACACGATACCTGGTCAGCTGTATCGTGAGTCATCCAATAGACGAACAAACACAGGTAATTGTGTTTATTAAAGGTCTTGCAGACGGTCCTGTTAAGACCCACCTGTTTCGGCAAGAATTAGAGTCGCTAGACCAAGCGATCTCTATAGCGAAACAGGAGGACTTTAATCTTAAACAGGCTTTTCTCCACTCTGGTGGTTATCGTCCACCGAGACGACAAGAAAACGGAGATCCAGAACCCATGGATCTCTCGTATGTAGAGAGCGGGAAGCCTCGCTCTTCAAGTTACAAACGATTACAGAAATGTAATCCTTGTCAAAAATGGGCCACTACGTCTATGAGTGTAGTGCCTTACGACCAGTGCCTATAAGCACTGAGCGAAAAGATCGACCTCTAGCTAGAAGTAGCGGAGGTGCGGATCCGACGCTGTTGCGAGATCGCAACGGTGAGGCGGATCGTCAAAAAACGGTCGGGGTCAGTAGGTGGGGAGCGCTTTACTGATCCAGCAACGTCAAAGAATTTGCAGGCGAGCGTTGCTCCTCACACACAAACATAGTGTGTAACTGCCCAAGGGGGTGGGGTTAATCTTCGCCCTGAAAAATAAAGGTGTCAAATAATTTGCCACTCAAGTCCCTAGTCAATTGTGGGGCGTCGAATAAATTTATTAGACGCCAATCGCTAGAAGATCGCAAACTCAAATTTATTATGCGCGATTTTCTCTAACGAGGATGGCGGTGTGCCTAGCAACAGGCGCATCTGTAACGGTTAGGAAACGTGTAGCCGGTATCCAATATACGTTAAAAGGATAACAGTATGATGATGATTTTATCGTACCAGACTTGGATGACAAATTTGATGTCATCGTTGAATTACCACGGCTCTTAAAAAGGACGAGCCATGTATAAACGGGCAGCATCAAGCCGTGACGATGCCTGTCTCTTGTTCATCAGATGGCCAACTGATGAACGTCTTGGAGCGTCCACAAGCGTGTGGATATCGTATGAGTGAGTGCGATGGCCTCACTTGTGGTTAGGTCGTTAGCATGACTGCACAAGACCTCAGTGTGAATGCCCAATACACTGTAGAGTTAGATCCCGACGGCTGTGCACAAGCACAGGTAACGTCGAAGGTCCACCATTGTGACGTGGACATAGTTACTGACGGCTGTGCACAAGCACAGGCAGCGTCGAAGTTCGACCACTCGAATAAGTTGAGTAGTACGAACAAATTTGCTTGCTTGGAAAGCTACATCCAAGAAAGTTTAAAACGTCAGTCTATAAGAGACAGTGCAAAAGTTCTATCGACTGGAGATTTGATCGTGGAGGATCTAGCTGTGATAGCGCAATCACAGTAAGAGGCAGTTGGGGAGGATACTCTTCAAGTAATCTGTGGTAATAAGTCCCCGGAAACCTGTGATCAAAGCTTCCCGGGTACCTTTGGAAAAAAGTTCCAAAGAAGAAACTGAGACAATCAATGTCTTAGTAAACGATGGATCAAGAATAGGCGCTGAAGCACTTGATCTATTAGCGCTTCCGAAGTTAACTTCGGAGATAACTCAATTACCAACGCTAGAGCCGAAACGGTACTTGCTTGATCTGCGTAGTGGCAAAGTCAAGCAGATCTGCGTACTTGTCACAGATGACAACTACGTGGTCGATATTCGGTCGGCAATAGTATTTCCCGAGAACGAACGGATTCTCAGTAGCTCATCGATGGACGATAGTGTCCTGGATGAGAAGAATCGAATTGAACGTTTACGTCCCAATCCTGGGAGTCTTTGAAGACATATCCTTTATAGAACGATGTAAAGGAATTTAATTATGTCTTTCCTAAACCAATAGCGCGTGAGTTGCCTAAGGATAAAGGCACTTGACACAAAATCGACCTAATCTCAGACTCGAAATACTGTGTAATGAAGCAATGGTCATTGCCTCGAGAACAAGTAATAGCGATCGACAAATTCTTTGCCCAACGCTTAGCAGCGGGCCATGTGAGGGAATCAACTTCCCCACATAGCTCTCCGACTTTCTATGTACGTAAAGCAACAGGAGGATGGCGGATAGTGCATGTATTCAATAAACTGAACGCTGTAATTGTACCGGCTCAAACGCCGATACCCCGAAAACATGTAATCATTGATGGTATGTTAAAGGGTACTATCAGATCCCTAAGCGTGAACAAGAAATTCCGTTCACAGCAGTAAGCACCCCAAGCGGTATGCTATGGTAGTGGCTATTCATGCCACAGGTACTTAGTTATGCCCCTGCGACATTTAACGGATGTGTAACCAATCTGTTGAGATCGGTGCGAGATTTCGCACCGAGTTATTTTGATGGTGTCTTCGTTCATAGCAGAGCTGTGAATGGAAAGTCGGATGTTGAAGTATATCGAACCCACGTCCGAAAGGTTCTTACACTTACGCGTAAGCACATGTGTATGCAAATCTCACGAAGTGTATATTTGCTGCAAGCATAATACCGCTTCTTGTGTAAATACGGTGAACGCCCGGATCCAGAAAATATCAAGGCGAGCGCCGATTGGCCTGTGCCAATCGATGTGAAGGGCTTAGAAAGTTCCTCGGCTTAGCGGCTTACCTGTACAAGTACTCACGCAATTATGCCGAAATGACAGTACATCTTTCTTTTTTATTGAAGAAAAATGTAAAGTGGGCATGGAACGCTGAATGTCAGCGTTTATTTAGGGTATCCAGCAAGCTTGACGCAATCGCCAATCCTGGCGATTGCGGACCCCCACAAGACCGACCTTTTCATGTGGTCTGTGACACCAGCGATTTTGCAATCGGCTGTAGGTTAATAGTGAAATTTCTCCTAATTAATTCTGGGCTAGATGTTGGATATGAATCGGGGTAACTTGTAATCTCCATATGTTCGCCGCGATTAAAGCCACTATGCTCCTGACGACAAACCAGTTTAACTGGTTTTGGCTGGTTGATCAGTTTTGTACCACTCAGTTCAACCAGTGGAAACGTTACTGATGATATAATCTACGATTGGACAACTTTTTACAAAAAATACCATTTACTGAGTCGTTTTATTTTTTTCACCCTTATTTTATAAGGGGTTGAGCAGGTAAATTCTTGTATTAGGATCATTTTTTTAGCTTGAGGATCCATTATCATTAATTTACAGGGCTACAAATCACGCTGGAGTAGATCTATTTATTTTTTTATTATAGATTGTCACTTTAAGACGCATATTGACTGCTTTTGAGGTTCTATAAGGTTACCTCTACATCTCTATTTAAAAATCCGCTTTGCTTGTGCTGTGATCCAACATTTGGCAATGTAGTCTTTTGTACAAGATGACACAAACGGCGCAGTCGTGTCAGCTTCAGCCAGCTGAACCCAACTATCCAGTGCATGACAAGGAACCCCTTGCCATGAAATACGCACTGGCTAAGTTTTGGTCGATCTCGTGGTAGATAGATCGTTCATTGTATATACCGGACCATGCGTATTTACACACGGCCGCAAACAGTCCACACCTCTCGCAAATAATGGCGAGATGGTTGTCTTTCTTCGCAAAGTATAACTCCTCCGTGGAGTATAAACCAGGAGGACTTAACGTCGTCGCTGATATTCATTCGCGCCGGCCCTATTTTGAGCCGGCTACGCAAACCTACCATGAGCATAAGGCCACTGTTGCAACAATAAGTGTTCCGTCGCCAACATTACTCGACGACGTTAGAAGAGGTTATCAAGAAGATACGGTTCTTAAACGCAGATGGGGTACCTAGGAAAATTGATCCAACAACCCTTAAAAGAATTGTCGAAATTGTATCGATCCTCAACAATTCGATATACAACACGCAATGCTTTATTGTATTATACAGCCATTGCTGGCGACACACCTCGTGTCGTCATCCCCACCGATAATGTTTTGCGCTTACGCATCATGTATGAGTGCCACGATGCACCAATAAGTATCATCGTGGACGTGAGAAGACCAATCTCACGATAAGTCGCGACTTCTACTGGCCACGTCAGTATGATTTCGTCCGCAAGTACATACGTGCTTGCGAAGATTGACAACGGGTGAAGCCCAGTGCTTCACCCCGTGCTCCGTATAAACCTCTGCCTAATCCGGCAAAGTGTTAGCATTTTGTATCCATGGACTTGGCCTTCGAATTTTCCAACGACGTACATAAGAACAATGGTATTCTTGTTCTTGTTGATCGTTTTAGCACAATGGTACATCTTGCTGCAGTACCGGAGTCGATCACAGCTAAAGGTTGTGCTCGCGTCTTTGTTGACACGATATTTCGACTCCATGGGTTACTCCGTGAACTGGTCTCAGATTGAGACCCTAGATTCACGGCGGAATTTTGGCAAACTGTGTTCAAATCACTTGGAACACAATTGAAAATGTCAACTTCTGATATCCTGAAACAGATGGTCAGACGGAGCGGGCAAACCGTATTCTCGAAGAGATGCTTCGCGGATACGTCCACTCATTTACGAGTTGGAGCGAGTTCTTGCTTATGGTAGAATTGCCATCAACAATTCAGCTATTTCAGTGCATGCTTCTACAAAGCATACACCATTTTTCGTGAATGGCTTACGCCACCCACTTTGTTCGAAAGTAACTCTTATTCAAGAAAGGGTGGCTCGCTCAACAAAGATTCTTCTGGCTCATGTTCAACACACATTGGCTTTAAGGTCAATGCGAAGAATACCAATATTGACTTGATCAACATTGAAGTGGACAAGCTCAGTAAATACCAATAATGCTATTACTGAATTTTTTATTAATGCTGAAAGACTTCGCATCAAAACTTATTTTAATGAGAACAATAATGCTCTCTCTAATGAGGAGAAGACATCTCCCTAGTGCGCACCGGTCGCACTGAAGAGAAAAATATCAACGAGTCAGCAGGTGATTTCTTGCTAGCTAGAGAAACAGTGGTCCGTTTCGTACAGGATTTTATCGCTGATGCGGTGAACTACAGAAACGTCACTCGGACAAAAATGCAAAAGCAAACATTCTTTTATTTAATGGTAACGACCTAGTCCTACTGTCTACGGTACACCTACCAAAATATGTAGGACGAATATGCAGTAATAAATAACTGTTCAGGTAAGATACTGAAAGGAGACCAAAAACCTAAAGCTCAATACGATTGTCCTAAGAAATGAAGGAAACAATGTAATTTTGGCGAGCTGGAGTGACTCAGACTATGCGACTCATAAGGCGGACCGTAAGTCGGTTACAGTTATTAACATGGACGGTGCTCTTGTGCAGTGGATGTGCAAAAAGAAAATTGGGGTGTCGCTTTCGACAATGGAGGGAAACCTAATCTCGCGCATTAACTCTCTCAGTCCTAGCAATTCTCGCCCAACGTGTGAGGCCGACGCAAACTTGGCCCCGATGTCAATGCTCATGGACAACTAGGCTGCTACCAGACAGCTCGAGACTGAAGGAAGTATGTCGAGTGTCAAGCACGTTGATGTGCGCACGAAGTTTATATGCGACTATGCGAGGAAGGACATCGTGAAACCGAAGTTTGTGGAATCGCGCCTTATGAAGACGGACTTACTGGCAAAAGTATTGCCAGCGCAGCGGATTGCAGAACTACGAGAGCTGGTAAATTTTCTGTAGCTATGGGGTGTGGGCAAGCGTGCGACGACGGAAAAGGAGTATTGGAAGAATGCAAGATGGTGAGAGTGTGTTGAAGTTCGGCCGACCACTCTCGGCAGGTAGGTGCAGCTACGATCGGTTTATAAATTGGTTGGATGGTATAGAGCGTAAGAAGCATTGTTTATAGGACGTTTAAACAATATCACTTCTACTTTTCACAGCATTCTCTCGACTTGCAAAGTCTAACAAGCCTATACAGAGCTGCTATATGGGTAAGACGAATTTGTCGATCACTGATATTATTGTGTAGACATGCTTCTTGTTGCGAGCTAATGAACATCTGTCGTGAAAAGTTGCAGCTTCATCGACGGAACTTTAATAATCTGATATTAATAATCAAAAAAATATGCTGGGCTTACAATGCCACCACATGCGAGAGAAACCGCTTCGCAAAAAATATCTGAGTAGGAAAGTTTAACGTCTCCCCCTCCATTGTTTGAAAAATTCTCAGAAATAATGGTGGGCTGCCCTTTTCTTGCATAAGATAATTTCAGCATGGTGAGGCCTCGATGAAGGTTTTGAAAAACCTCGACAAGTGTGTTGGAGGATATAACATGTTAGATTTGTCTGCTGCTGATCATAAAGACGAAATTACGAACGGCGTGTGGCATACAAATTGTCAGTCAAGCCTCTAGTTACGGCGAAATGAAGACCACTTTTTTACTCCAAGTCATCCAACGACGTAATGGGGTAAATAAAACCAAGTCACAGAGAGGAGCAAAACTCGTGGTGACATATCTGGACATTAGTTCGCGCTTTGTGGTTGCGTAAATCTCAATGATTAATCATTGATGTGATCATCTCAGTATGGTGGACAAAATGCCTTGGTCGTGTACACCATCGACTAATGAAAAATCAAGCTTTGTTCCAGTTGTGATGTCGAATATACTTGTTACGTCGCACAGTGGTGTATCAGATTAAAAAGGTCTCGCGTTGCATACCAGCAAGCAAATGCAGCGGTCGAAACCTTCTTGACATGCCAAGATGCAATGGCGTCTCCTCTATCCAAGATGTCGAGTGATACGATCAAGACCAAATTGAAGGCACTTAAAAAAGAGAAAATATTTTTTTAAATTTAGTGAGGTATGTTGAGGAACGATTAGCGACCAGCAATACCCTGTAGAAAAAAAAGAGGAGATAGGTAGCAGCGGGGAAATCTCCAACACACAAAAGCGATCGAAATTAAGCGGAATTTTGCCATCAACCGAAGCGAATATGAAGAGATTGAGCGGTTTAAAGCTCGACTTGTGGCATTGGATTATCGATAAACATTACAACTACGAAACGAACTCTCCAGTTCCCAACTAAAAATTCTTGGCAGTATGCTATCATTACAATTTGACTATCTATCAGTAAGATGTTGAAACTGGATTTATCAATGACGTTTTGGAAGAATGTAACGGGGCACTGCGACTTGTACTGTTTCAGTACAAGTCCACTTGCACCTACATAAGCAAGCTGCTGCTACGTGTTCAAGAAAATATCAAGTGTATTTATGAATATGGGCTCTATAGCTTGTGTTTGTGCGTATCTGCTCGTCAAGATGACAGCTCGTGGGTCTTCGTGGCTTTGTATGTCGACGACACTTTTGTAGGAGGTATTTCGACCATCTCGACTAGATTGGTCGCAAACGAACTCTCATGTTGTAGGCGGGCACGTCGTAATGCGGCCACGCTCTACTTAGCACACACCCTAGCACAGCGAGGAAGCGGTTTGCACCTGCATCTCTTGCGTGCAGTGAGGTAGTTGTGGTGGGCGCGCAAGCGACCTCACCCAACACACTAAGAACTCTGGTGAAGTGACGTCACGGGAGCGGTAATCCGTCTCCTCGTGCGCACTTACCAAGTAGGTAGTAAATTTCAGACTGATTTATATTTAATAGAATTAAATACAAATACCTATTTTTACCAATTAAAATGATATCTCTATAGATATCATTTAATATGTATTGCGAGCGTATCTTTATAGATACCTCGCGTAACTGATGACGCTAGCCGTCATCATGGATGACGCTGGGCGTCATCCCTCCTAATGTGAATGCACCCATGTGCATCACATCCACAAGGGTTGGTCACAAATGTGCACCACACCCGAGTGTTGGGTCTAATTACTATTATTTAGTAATTGACCATCCCCTTAAGTACCAAATGTACTTAATGGGGACTGTGTAACATTAGGGCAACTCTAGCCCGTTACACCATCCCCCTCTTTAAGAACGAATTTACATTTTTAAATTCGACA